>NW_028288776.1:5981626-6132764 GCF_059628265.1 Tinamus guttatus
TGTTTCCCCAGGAAGTATCTGGGGCTCATGGTTAATAGGGCCCTTTGGCTCCTTATAGGTAGTTTGGTTCTGGTGCTCTTGTGCAGAGAGACTTTAAAAGTCCTGTGCAACAGATTTGATTCTCCCAGAGCATGTAGAGCTACCAAGCACATTCCTGGAAGAAAGGTACCTGCGCTGTTCTCCTGACCTTACAAGTTAGTGAGCTGTCTAAAGGGGATAAGTGATCCCAGGTAAAACGGGGTGATACTCAGTAAGTGCAAACAAGAGACTTGCAGTACACACCATGGAAAGTAGTTGTGAGGTTTGGGACATGCAGTCCAGGAACCACATAAAATAGACAGGAAATGTAGTTATGCTTCTACAGCGTAGAGATTGAGTGTGCTTCCCAGAAAAGAGCTGTATGTTACTGCCAAGACGTAAGTGAGACCGTAACATTTTGGGGATGGATAACATCTCACAGGCAGAATAACGGGAAGATTTGGATGGCAAAGGGAAAATGAGAGGTAGGAAGCCATGTGATTGCTGAGGCAGCTGGATACGCAGCAGATGGGATGAAAGCAAATATCCTGACCAGCCTCTGAGGGAAAGAAGCAAGAGAGCAGAGGGAGATCTTCTGTGGTGGATCCTGCAGCTGAACTGAACTGAACTCTCTGAGTTTGCTCCAGGAAGGAAAGGTAGAGGGCGAAAACACTGATGTGATCCTTCTGTAGACTGTGTTTCTGCTTACACACATCAGAAAGAAAGAAGAAAATATTCTGTTCTTCATGCATCAGGTAATATACCTGAGCAACTCCTTGCCAAAGAATGTGGTGGCTGCAAAACGTCTGCAGGGATTCCGGGAGAGTCTGGACAAATATTTGGAAGAGAGAGAGGCATTGGTGGAAGGGGCCGAGTTTACTGATTAGACAAACAACATCAAGCTCAGGAAATCTGCTGAGCTGAAGATGTTAAAAGCTGTGTGAAAGTTAGGGAGGAAAAATTTTTTCTTTGCCCTGTTCTTTACCCTGAACATGCATGTATTGCCATTTTTGGAAAAAGGATTTCGGACTCTGATCTGACCCAGTACAGCCTTGCTTGCATCCTTAGGTAGAATTTTCCTTACTTCTGTTGATTTTTTCAGAAATAATCCCAAGCTAAAAATCAAAATCTTTCCATACACCTTTTTTTTTGCCCTCAAATCCCAGCAAATTCTGATACAGTAGCTGCAGGTATTGAAGACTCGCACATCTCTGATCCCCGTGTCTCTGTGCTGGGCTTAGGTTTGGTGATTGTTTGCATTGCTCCAAAGCCTGGAGATCGCTGCCGTCCCAGAGTCCAGGCTCTGCACACATGTTTCAGGTACTGCCCATGAGAGCTTACAGTGCAGTGCAGGCAGTTTGCTTAGATTTGTCTTTTGCAAGGTTAAGAACGCTTTCAATATCAAAAGAAGAAATATGTAGCCACTGAATTAAAGTTTGCGCTGACAATTTTAGGTTATCCAAAGTTGTGCTAACCATGGGCATGTCTGGGAACTTTTTATTGCTGTTGTCCCATATCAGCCTATTCTCATTTCCTCTAGAGTTGCAATTGCATTTTTATTCGTAACTCTTGTCCTCAGTGTGGAAAATGGCTATTTCTTAAAACTAGGAATTCTGTTTTTATAGGTTAGCTGATAAAAGGGAGCAGGAGTTGGACCTGTTTTGTTGCCCCTACAGTTTGGTATCACCCAGAGGAGTTGTTGATTTGATTCACTTCACAACTGGTCAGATGCTAAAATAAAAAACATTGCTGTAAAGCATGTATCAAGATATGTTTCTACAGAAAAGCATGCACTGGGAAAACTCAAAAATAATTACTATGAGTATTGTAACATGAGTGACCTGTTCTGTTCAGAGGGTGTGTAACTATGCAGTTTCTGTTGAATTCAACAGTCTCAACTGTTTCAGGATTTTTTTCACTTACGCTTAAGTTTAGACAGTGATGTTTCAATAGCATTAATGTAGTAATTTACAGGTTTTTAATATCGAGTTGCTTCTGAACTTTGCTGCCAAATGCTCTTAGTCTGTAATTCTGTAAAAATAAGATGTCCAGTCAGAAAAAGAGAGGTCCAGTTCAGGAGGGTGAGCAGAGACTTTAGCCTCAGTGTGAGGCTGATGGCAGATCACAGAGTAAGCTAAGATGATGCTGCAGAGTTTGCGTCATGACTGCGTGGAGTCTGTCTGAATGTTTGCCCAAAAGGCACCCAGAAGGACTCGTGGGAAGCTTTGCTTTTGGCCCACAGCATTGCTCTTTTGCTGGCTAATGAAAAATCTTCCCTTCTCATGAAGATCAAGGGATACTAAGATAAAGCAGTTCTTTCAATTTTTCTATTTAGGGAAATTTAAGTGTGTCCTGAGTGAGATGGGGTTGTGTGCTTTAACTTTCTTTAAACTATCCTAAGATAACATGAGGAAATTGATTTTAGAGACTGAATCTTTGGAAAGGGTTTCAAATGACAGTCAAAATGTTTTCTGGGATTTTTTATTACAGCTTTGCATAGTAAATTATTATATTTAAGGAACTTTTTGTTTGCTTGACCCATAGCTTGCTTGTTATTTCTTCTATTGTACTCCAGTAAGTTCAAAGAAATGAAGAAGTGTCTATTGAGCTATCAGATGGCAAAAGCATTTAAGAGAAGGCTTTAGAAATAGCTGATGATTAATATTGCTCGTCATTTACATTGTAGTCTTCATTTGCTTTTACCAGTGCATTACAAAACTTTCCATTTTTAAGTTGTAAGCTTTCATGACAACTTTTGTTCCAACTTTTCCTACAACAGTGTTTATTTTGTTAACAGTATGAGTAACTGAGAGCAAAATGATTGCAATTTGTCATCATAAAGGAGATTTCTTGTCCTGTACCACAGATTGTGTCTCATTCCAAAATGTCTGGAGTGAGAAGTTCAGTATCTTTATGAAATTAGTTCTGAAACTTTCAACAAGAGGAATAAGAACACACACACCTTCCCTGTGACATGTATTTTGTAAGTAACTGTGAAGTGCTTGAGTACTATAATGGTTGTGCAGGCCATCTAAGTGGTTAGGCAAACACTGATTGGCAAAGAGAAGAATGTGAAAATAAAACAAAAACGGACGATGCAAAGAAAAGAAAGTGAATAGGCTGAATTCCAGGCCAAGGCGGAGAGCAAGTTACTTTTTTGTGGCTCTGTGCTGGATCTGTGGAGAAGTTGGGTTACGAGGTCACCCCGCGCACTCCGTTCCGCCCTCCCGTTCCCGTCTCCGCTCCCGCGGCCCGGAGAGCTCCGTGTGCGGCAGGATGTCTGTGTCAGCCAGCAGCGCCGCGGACTCAACCTTCGCGATGCTGGGTAGCCCACGGCGGGCCACCGGGAGAATATTAACCATGGGAGTGAGCTCATTATGGCTTTCCATAAAGGCTGAACGTAGTTCATGCAATTAAAATGTTTCTGCTGGGACTAAAGCAGCGGATCAGCAAAGCTCATGGCTATTTGTAGTGTTTGGGAGTGAATATAAATGACTGTTACGAATGCGCCGGCGGCATTTCTTTGGTTTGCAGCTTGGGATCACTCAGGCTGCGTTTTGTCCATGTGCTAGAGCTGCTTTTGATAACAGGCAGAGCATGTGTAATTTCAGCTTCCACCGTCTGCCTTGTTTTCTTTCTCACAGCTGTAGGAAAAGTGCTTTCTTTATCAAGGGCATTCAAACAAGAAACATACTTCTATGATATTTTTGTTCCCTCATCTTCACCATGACCATTTCCTTTAGTAGCTAATAATATTTAATATATATTTCAGTGACTTACATTAATCTCAAATGCATAAACCAGCAGCATCCTTTTTTTGTACTGGCTTGTATTGTGGGAACTCACTGGAATGAACTATCCCATCAAAAAGCCCCATTCCTGGGAGGAAGAGGAGGAGGAGGGGGATGCTTGCACCGTTCCTTGAGGTGGTACAGCAAGAGTAACACGGAGAGTCTCTCTGCTTTGATTAATGAATCAGGGAGGATATCTCCTCCCCTCCCAAAAAAATTACAGTGTTTTGCAGAGCAGGCTCTCAAGAACGTACCTCTCACATCAGGTATGTATCCGGCCCCAAAGCAAAGCAGTTTGAAGAAGTCACTGCAGTGGCACAGGATCACAGGCAGAGGAGGCGGGTAAGAGCACTAGCTAAAGAGAAAAATCATATTTTTTGCCCCCCTTTTTTTTTAATCAGAGGTTTTACGTTGCACCTCCAGTTACTTCTTCCCTACCTAATTTATAACTCAGGCAAGGCATTTCTGTGTGGCATGGTGGAGAGAGGCTAGCTAGCAGTCTGCTCTGTCCCCTGTCTGCAGCTTCCTCTGCAGCGCACACTTGCTCCTTCAGTCAATAAATCTGAGCAGTTTCTGAAAAATGGAGACAAGCCCCTTTCGTTTCTGCCAGGTGGCCTCTGACACGGACACTTTCTTCAGTGTCCATTCCCAATGCCTTATCTCTGAAAGCAGTACCAAGAAAGAGGTTTTACAAGCTCAGTGTCTTACCCTTGCTTTGTGGAAATATTTGTTTATTTTTAAAAACATTTATATAATGTCCCAAAGGCCCAAAGGAGAGAGGCTTATATTAAACAGTTCTGATGCTATCTGAAAAGATTTTAAGGCCTGTTGTTTTACTGATAACTCTCAAACTAAGAGCTGGAATTAGTAAGACAAGAAGACAGAGAATTACATGAAACTGGGTGCAAGGTCCCTGTCGCCCATATAAATCATTCTCTCCAGTTGCAGAGGGACCTGCTGGCACCCCGGGGAGCTCCTGTTTGAAAAGTCACCCCCAAAAAGACCCTCTGTCCATTTTAACCACATCCCAGTTAGAGCATGTGAATTTAAAAAAAAAAATCATTGGAGGTTTTTGCATCTGGTTAGAGGAGGAAAGAGCCTCTGTGCGAGCAGCACCTGGCTGCTGCCGGCGCGTGCAGCGGTGCAGTGTGCAGTCTGTTGGGCACATGAGTGACAGAATCACATCTGGGATTTTCCCTATTGCTAAGGATCTCATCAATAGCAGCTTTGTAGCTTTTCTGCAACTCTTTTTCAGTAAGTGGCAGTATTTTGCTCATCATTTTCTTTAATATATATTGCTCAATGCATGTCAGGGAGATGTCATTGTTTCCCTTTGAGTACCTGGGAGATGGTATCTACAGTCATTTCATCCAGGGTTTCACTCAATAGAAGAAAGCTTATTCTATGATCAGATGAATTTCTTTGCTTTATTACCAAACAAGCTTGAAAATCCTACAACTTTCTTGAACAACTTCATACAAGGAGGAGCATGACAACATAAATTCTTTAGGCGTTAGGAATTTGTGCAATAGAGATTACTTCCACCTTCACTGTTCCTTTAGTAAGTGTATCTGTTTTCTGAACTGTGCAAATTGTGACGTGGAATCCAGCTAAAAAGCTTTGTTCAGATTCAAGATGTCAGAATTGTGCTAGTCTGTCATCCCTATGCTTGTCCAGCACCTACGTGTTCTCACTAGAGTTCTGACATCTTGCTGCCCCACATCTTCCTGTTTTCTCAGTGAAACTGTAGACCTGATTTAATATTGACACTGTTGTGCTAATTTTTTATTTAAACCTAGCTTGTGAAGTGGGGAGGCAGTCCCCTAAATCTTAAATAGAAAGGAAATGGAAAATGGGCCATGCATTTGCTTACTTTGACCATTAATTTATACAGTATGTGAAGAAACTGAGCAACTTTTCTTCTTGTCTCTGCTTCTTTGGGTAGAATTGTTTCTCTGTCTTGTGTGCTATAGGCAGATATTGTTGCAATAGCTTCTACAGACCTTTTTCCCTCCACTTTTATTGTTTTGCTTTCATTTCCTGTTTGTGTCTGAAAAAGGGCTTGTCCTTTGCCTGCATTTTCATTAGGGAGACTTTCCTCTGTAACACCTGAAAATCACTGTTGGGAGTTGCACTGATGAGATTGCAAGCTATAAAATATTCAGTAATTATGAGTCAAGACAGAAAATCCCATGCAGTTTGAAAATAATGAAGGATTTCTTTTTATTTGTCTTCTGGATATTGAGGTCTCGTTTTCAACTGTAAGAGCTAAGAAAATCCTTTTATATGTACATATATATGAAAGCTGAGATTCTCTCAGGAATGTGATACAAGGTGCTGGGGCCACTGGGATATTTCAGAATATTGCAATGTGTAACAAAATCAGAAAAGCTGACAATACTTCTGGTAATGTGATGGTGTACTTTGCAGCAAGTTAATATTTCCCATACCATTTTAAAAAGAAAGTTGATATGATTTTTTTTTTTTTGGTCCGAATTCTTAAGCAACATTGATCATTCTGGATGCAAATGAACCTTGAAAAGATTACGGCCGTTCTTCCTTGGAAGGGCCCGTTCTCTTTCAGTAGCGGTGCTGGAAATGCAGGTTTCCCTGCCAGGCCTCCCGGCTCCCGTCGGACCTCATGCGGGAGAGCTGTGCCCCGAGCAGCGCTTTGACCTGGAGCGGAGCAGCGTGCCAGAGGTGAGGGGACACGAGGCGTGCAGGAACCAGGAGGATTATGAAGTCCCTTCCCCTGCCTATGCAAACATCAAATCATATGATCCCTTTCACAAACTGACCAAGCTTCACCTCGAGTAATTTGTTCTGCACTTTCCCGTCTTCCTCGGCTTCCATTACAAGGCTGCTTGGAATGTCTCCATTTTAAACATTAGTGACCTTATTCCCATCTTCAGCTAGCTGTATCACGATCAGGTCATACTCATTTGTCTTTTGTGCCTATTTGTTCTTCGGCTTCAATAGCTCTTTTCCTTCCTCGCCTCATCCCGTGTGCTGTATGTAGGGAGAGCTCTCCCATCTGCTCTGCCTGTGCTTGGCTCTGCTGAGCAGTCTCTGTGCTCTTAGTTTAGCCGATGACTGCGCCTTCCTTTTTGCCCTGCTCTGTAAACATGTACAACTTATTTTCGGCTTTCTTAACATACATGCACAGCAATTATATATGGTAGACAGAGTAATTAAGTGTTCCAGGCTCCTCCTCCAAAGGCGCAGGTATTCCTTGTGAAAACCACTAGGAGCTTCACTGTTCCCTTCAATACTTTCAAGTCTGGAAATTGCTCTGGTACAGTATATGTAATAAGAAAGAAATGATGGGAAAGGCTTTTAGAGCAGTGAATGGCAATATGCATATATAGGATGTGCTGCACCACGAGAGGCTTCCAGCAATTGAGAGCAATCCCACTGCAAGTGGGAGCAGGAAGGAGCAGTTGGCCCCAGTAGGGTTGTCAGGAACGCCGGGGCTGTGGGTTACTTTTTCTTGGCAAGCAGAACTAAAAGCAGTAATATGGTCTTATAAAATCAAAGCAGTTTCTGCTTTTTAATATAGCGTGTAGCTGGCATTGATGATGAAGGACAACACCTGCAGTCTTCTAGAACGTATGTTAGATGTGCAGAAGGACCAGTGTCACCGAGCAGCAGTTAGCCTAGATGCCTGCTGCTCTCCTTCACCAGAAGCAGCGATCTCCTTCCTGGTCTGGGGGAGTGAGCAGGAAAGTGGCTGTGCTCAACCTTGGCTACCTGGCCACGTTGCTGGCTGGCACCTTTGATGCGAGTTGAGCCTTTTTATCAGGAGGAAGGATTGGACCCTTTCTCCTTCCCTCCCCATCTGCATTATTTTTTTTCTCGGAAGGCTTTGCAAACTCAAACAGCAATTACAGTCTGCTTTTGCTCACCTTCATCGTGTTTCCAAATACCACGGAACTGTAATCTCATCCATTTGGCCCAGTGCTTTCTCGGAGGCCTGGAACACCACACCTGGCTTCTGGTAGGAAAACTAGCGGTAATTCAATCCTGTATCTTTGACAATAACACGTTAAATGCAAACTGTGACGTTGAAGTGATAGGAGCCTTTCTTGAACTAACACAATTCTAAGCATGTCTAAAAGTCAGGTTTTCACCTGTTGCTTAATTGTGGCTTGGTATTAGAGGGTTTGGTGAACAATAACAAACTTTGCCTGTTGTCTCATATGCTGTGAGGCAGGTCAAGACAAGGTTTCTGCTCAATCTGAATTTTAGAGCTTTTTTTCTAAAGGAAGCCAACCTCTAAACCATGCTTCTTGCAGGCGGGTGTGTGTGTGTGTTTGTGTTTTCTTAAGTGTTTCAGGAACCACTAGTAAAATCTGAGGGTTTGGGTTGAGTTTTATTATTTTTATTTTAAATTTTTACAGTTTATCTCAAACTCTTAAATCCCCTAAATCTTGATATCCACTTTATAGAGACACTGCAGGTAAGCTAAGCTATTCAGGACCCTGATAGACTTCATGAATGTTGGAGCAGCATCAGGTAGCAGGAGAGACAGAGCTGATATTAAATGAGTCTTTGATTTTATGTCTCCTTGGTGCGTAAGCACCAGATATTAATGGCTGCAGAAAGGTTAAACTTTACGTGTCTTCCTGTTTATCACAAAGGTACAGGGTACAAACAGAAAGCAGTCTTGGCAGGCAACAAGCTTGCAAATTCCATGTATTGCTTATCTAAAGTTGTGTTTGTACTGAAATTTGATTACCATATATGAACGTAAATACTTGTCCCAAGGAGTCTGAAGGGTAGCTCCAACTGTAGCCGAGCAGATTTTGGGGTACTCCATCTCCTTATAGTCCTCCATGAAAACTGTTTTAAAAGAAATAGATTTCTGCAGAGCTTAAAAGATCATCTAGGTAATTTTGCCTCTTTAAAAGTAGATGCAGCTGCTACTAACACTTACTTGACAGATACTTTTGCAAACTCGTTCTTAAAAATAAATTAGGAAGCCAAGAGGGATGATGGAGGTGCTGCAACACGTGTCCAGGCAAGAGATTCTAATGTCTAAAAACCATTCAAATTAGAAAAAAAGCTTTCCTTTGTTGCATTTTAAGCCTAGGACTACTTCTGTTTATCAAAGGTATGAAGATACTACCTTTCTTTCTTTGCAGTAGCCTTGTATTATTGAAGTACTTAATAACTGCAAGTGCTGCTACAGGGACTGCAGTTGGATAGGGTTTTTTCTTGCTTTATAGACTTAGCTTTCCCTTTCTTTTCTCTGTCTTTGCAATATAGTTGGTTCCAAGGTTTTTTGGAATGCCTTGAGCGCTCCAAAAACCCAACGTTAATACCTCACTGCTGTTCTTGCAGAACTGATTACACTGGCTCAGTAACGGACAAAACTCAAACCAAGTAGTATGGTGTTCTTAGGAAAAGATAGAGAGCAAAGCAAAGGAATTTTATACCGCTGTATAAATCAGTGGAATTGGAATGGGGAATGACTAAGTGGTCAAGGACTTGTCAGCCTGAAAAAGAGAACTGAAGGTACCACCAGGATATGTAAAATCTTGAATGACCTGGGAAAAGACAGGTAGGGAACAGGGACTCGCTGCCTCTCAAGACCAAGGGAGCCCAAATAACAGTTTTGAGTGGCAGTGACCTAGTGTGACTGGGTCCTATGTACTAGGTTGTCCTTCCTGCTTTGCATCTGATTTGTTTCAGGCCATTTTTGCAGTTGTTTGAGATCAATTTAACTTTTGGCTTGATCTCTAGTATTAAAGATTTTCGTCTTGCAGCCATCCATTTGTGGCTCGTTCATTCGATGATTTAGGAAAAGAAGTATGTTGGTTGTCGGATGGGGTTAATCCTTATTAATGCAGTTTCTTAAGTTTTTCAGCTGCTTGAGGAATCTTTGAGCTGCTTGGATTTTTGACAGAGGATTAGTGTCAGTGAGAAATGTGAAATCGGGACATCACAAGCTTCCTCGCTCCCCATACTATCAAACCGTGTGGCTCCCCAGAGAAGGGACGGAACATACTTGGAGGTTTCCCTAGGGAAGAAATTCGTTTAGGTTTTTCTCTGTGCTTTTGTAAGTGCCTGTATCAGAGGAGCTAATTATTTGATGCTCAAATACTTTGAGGTTGTATTTCAGCCTGTTATTAATAAAATTGTTGGATTTTATGTTTTCTGTCTACCCGTGGGTGCTTTTGAGCAGAGGCAAGCAGGAGTACGGATAGTGGTCATGCAAGAACAAATAAGTCTTCTCTTTTGTGTATGAAAAAGAAATCTCTCTTTGGAAGTTATCCATGCCCTTTTGCAAGTGTAACGCACAGGTTCTATTCAGCCTTCAGTTCTAGCACAGTTTTCTTTTGTTTCTTTTTTCTCTTCAGCTTCTTTTTTTTTTTTTATTTTCTGATTTTCCCTCACTAAAAAAGCAACAGAGGGCAGGACTGTTTGAAATAAAAAAAATGGAAACAGTGGGACTGCTGATGCTGTGTGGAAATGTTTGAGGCATAAGCCTGCAACAGAGCTTGGTGGCTGCCCGTCTGCCTTTTCCTCCTAGTGCCCTGATTTTTAGAAACATGGTGCCATCTGCACCTCTCCTCTTTCAGGGACTTGGCGGTGTCTCTTCCTTCATTCCCAAGACTACTGTCAATTGCTTTATTCTACTATCTCTCTGGTCTAGCTAATTCCCTTCTATGCGTTTATGTCTTTATATTATTTGCCTTGAAATCATTAGATAGGAATAAGGAGCAGATTCTGCTCCAATTTGAACATGAAATTGTTCAAAAATACTTCGATAGAGGAGATTCTCATCCAGGACGTGCCTAAAAGTTAGCTCTATAGATGTTGGATGGCTAAACCAGCATGGCTCCATATGGCACACGCGTGAATAGATCTGGGGTCAAGGTGCAGACTGGATAAAGCTCTCAAAGTGCGTGTGTGTCTGTAAGCTGGAGCAGGACTGCCTCAGCCCATACAGTGCAAATTGGTTTTATGCCTCTAGGGTTTGATTTTAGCTGATGATGGATTGTCGCCACATGTAGACTTGCAGCATAGATTTAGGCAGACTAGATCAGCCTTCTAAGTAGAAATGTTTTGGGGTCGCAGCTCTCCTTACTTGTCAAGGAGAAAATAACTGGAGATGTGATTCTTGCAAAGGCAAGAATCCCCTAGACAGGTATCTATATCACACTTTCTTGTGTATATAGATTGCTGTTTAAGAATAGTTTCATGGCAGTACACTTCCTTTTGCTGTATGCAATGACAAATTGTATTTGGGATTTTTACTAATCTCCGTGTAAGGAATGAAAACTTCAGAGCTGGGGAAAGTTTGAGCTGTGCTTTGTAATTATCATTTCCGGCACTTAATTTATTTGGATGTCACTGGCTGTGTTATTGAGTAGATAATTTAAACTAGTGTTTTGTATATACTTGGCATTTCTGTCCAGAAGTGTGCAGGTCATAAAAGTGTGCAACAAACACTCAAATTTCTTATCTTTTCAGGACTACCATGTGCTATGAAATTGCGTTGTGTCTGTTATGGAATTTGTGGTGGGGTAGAAGGCAAATGTTTAAAATGTAAGTTTAAGCCTCTGGCTTTTGAAAAATTGAAGCTCTGGATTTATGTGCTTTTTGCTTGTAGAGCACAATTTCCAAAGTTAAGGTTGTTGGTGCAATAAACCTGCCTTTTAGATATCAGTGATGGATGATTCAGGTAAAATGCAGCTACCCATGCACGAGCTGTTCAGTAGATACAACAGTTAACATCCTTCAGAAACTTTTTTGTTTTCCTGTTTGACAAACTCCCACACATTCCTTGGAATGTATTTTAGGTGCTCTGCAGAGAGCGTTCCCATGGACTGTTTGAGGCATATCCTGATATTTCCTGAAGGGTCCTAGGATACGCCAGGCGCACTGCGGAGCCGAGACAGAACAGCCATGCTCCTGGAGAGCTTTGGCAGACACCATTTCCCTGTCACCGCTGGACATCACTTCTGGCCTGCTCTGATTTAGTGAGGTGGCAAAGTGCTTTTCATAGATCATGAGCTTGTAACATTCATGATCTCTTAATATTTCCAAAATGGAACTGCCTTTGAGATTTATGGGAGCTAAATATCCTTTCGTTCTCCCTCTTTTTCCCCATATGGATATAATATTTCCCCCCCAAACTGTTCCTCCCTGCTGCTTAAATAAAATAAAAATGTAAATTTCCCTGGCTGTGTTTACAATAGCGTTAAATATTACTGAACGATAGCAGGTGGCCTAAGGCCACTGTTCCAAACTAGAAAATTCTTCAGTTTACTTGTGGTAAAGCCAATAATGAGACTGGTAATCACTTCACCCTTCTCTTTGGGCACCACTTTGGCCTCCCGCTACAGAACATAGATTGGAAAGGCATCAGATTGGCCCTGCTCATGTTTCGGATGCTTTTTGGGACTCCTCTTGGGGAGCATCTGACCTCTCTCCTGGCTTTACCAGGCACCTTCTAAGAAGGAATCATCATTAGAAAGAGCATTCCCTACTGCATACCAGACTACCGTAAACTGTCTCTTCCTGTCAGTTAATGTTTTCTACGAATAAATAACTGCCTTTTGAGTGAGCCTGACCTTACAGCCTGCGTCTTCGTTTTTGCAGTGTTCTTGAGTAGTTCTTACTGAAGTAAATAGGTTCTTAATTTTCTCTCTCCTTTGTTCCTCTCTACTATCTTTTAGCATCTCTGTAGGGAACGCAGCTCTTGACTTTCAAGAGGACATTAAAGTCTGCTCACGTGTGCATTTTCTGAAGGACAAGAGTTATCCTGCAAACTGTGCATCACAGCAGTAACCAGAGTAGTTGCAGTAATCTTTCACTTGAAGTTATATAAACTCCTTCATGTCCTCAGTCCTCCTGTGCGCTCTAGAAAAACATTCCTTTCTTTCTAGATCAGCCATGTAATCTGTGCAGCCTGCTTTTATGGTAATAGATTATCCTATTAAAGGTTGCATGAGTGGATGTGAAGCCATATGCATGGGTGAGTTTGAGTCATTCCTCTCTCAGGTTGTTAAACACTCAGTCTCTCTCTTCCCCCTTCTGCAACCTCTCATTTACAGGGCATCTGCGATCGTACTGTATTTTGAGCCATTTGCAGTTCAGAATTTGTCGCATCATTTCTTTGCTATGCCACTATCTGAAACTCTTCCTGTATATATGGCTGTGGCATAGTGCCGACCAATCTATCCAAAATAAGGTTGTTCAAGTACAAGCAGCTGTATAATTACATGGAATTGCCTGTTGACTGTAAGACCGGTGTAAAGAGAGGATTAAATCTGTGCTTTAAGTTTAGCCCGATACCACTACCTAATTTAGCGGTCTTGAGTTGAGATCAGATCAGGGATATGTTGTGCTTGTGATAGGGCTGTCGAGTCGATGCACTTTCTGATTGTGAACATGCAGTAACATGTTCCGAGGCGACTCTGAACATGCTTTTCTACAGCGTGGCTTGATGCTGCCTCCTAATCTCTTGTTCTGTTTCCTTTCTTGCATTTGTTACGATAGCTGCTGCACGTGTGCATATGAATGAGGTAGGAGCAGCCAAGTGCAGGTAACTCCTGCATTTGTCCACTGCATTCGCACCTGCACAGTACATTGAATAGTGGGCATGTATGTAACCAACAGTGTAAGGACTACCCTGGAGCCGTTCCTCACACCCTTCCACGTGTTGGCATGGACAGCATATAAATTGGTTGATTACTTTTGGTATCAAAGTAAAACTGTCTAAACTCTTATTTTAATTGTCAACATACTGTAGATAATTTAAAAGCCAAACTATAGTTAGGAAGTTTGTATGTCATTCTATATCATTGGGAAAAATTGATCACCATAATGGTGATTTGAGCGTCTTGGGTGTCCTCATGTCACAGAACATATTGATGAGTTCATTCCACTATAGGCATTTTTCGGTAAGAGTAAAATCTCCACACTGTTCTACTCCCATGGAGGAAGTAGAATCAGCACTTATGTATGGGGATCATCAACGATCCTATGGGAATTTATTCCTCCAAGTTTAAGAGTTAATTTCTCTCTTGTTTTGGTTTTCTCAGGTTCTCCAAGCCGGCACCAATGTTCTTGGATGATTCCTTCAGGAAATGGGCACGTATCAGGGACTTTGTACCTCCCTTTGGAATTAAAGGACAAGGTATGAGAAAATGATACAGCTTTTGAAAAAGAAGGTGGTTCTTGCAGTTGTTTGCCCTGCCATCTTTTGTTTTGTTTTGAATGCCCAGTTGATCTTTTAGGCTGTGCTTTTTAGCACTGTACAAGATGTCCTGAGAAACCAGGGTTTCCACAGGTGAAGGGTGGAGCTTAGGCTGGCCTTTTGGTTTAGTCTGTGGGACAATGTGGTTTGACTTTTGAGTGAGGTCAGAGAGGTGGTAGAGTCTCCTTTTTTGTAGATCTTCAATACCTACCTGCATGTGACCCTGTGCCACGTGCTCTAGGTGTCCCTGCTTGAGCAGCGGTTGATCTACGTGATCTCTAGGAGTCCTTTCCTCAACCATTTTGTGGTTCTGTGACAGCACTGTGTTCTGGAAGGAGTATTTTGATATCAATGACTACTTTAGCTGTAGGTCCTGGCTGACAGATCCTGGCTGATTTAAAGTGCTTATTTGTCAGTATTTTTTTGATGAACAGGTATCAGTGCTTTTTTCTAAAGCTTTGGAACACCTGGGTTGACCACTGGTGCAAATTATCACTTTCCTCTGGTAGCATTTGGTTGTATTATTACTTTATAGTCTGCTGCTTGTCGACTTATGTAACAAATAGGAAGAATCTCTTGCTTTGGTGATGACCTGCTACGATGCCCAGCCCTGCAGCTGGAGCGCGGTGGCAGAGGCTGCACCTCAGCCCCGCTGCAGCAGGGCAGGAGAGAAGCAGATGGTATCTCCATGGGGGAGACAGGCTGCTCACCTTCCTGCACCTCTGGGTGAGAGTGCTGGGGCAGAAAGGTTATACTCACTGCAGCGACTAGCTGCTGACTTCCAGAAGTCCCATTAATTTTCAAGAGCACAGATGGATCCTCTTGGAGTTAAAATACCTGCTGGAGATGGGGCTGCACCCCCATAAGCTTGGGTCTGACTGTCTCTCCCTCTCTTGCCCTGGAAGCAGATGTGGCAGTTGTCAGAACAATCTCTGATTAAAACAAAGACTTTACTGACAAATTTCTTCTGGCTTGCATTAATCCACTACTTTTCTTTGTATGTGTCCTTGCCTTGTCCTGTCAGTCTCTTGCAGCTCATTAAGCACCTAATTACTAACCTCTAAATCAACCAGCAGAGCTATCAGCAGAAACCATAAAATATAACACAATGGCAACACAAATGGCAGTGCTATTTTGGGCACAGGAGGGCATGGTGGCTTCCAACAGGCTCACAAGGTGTACGAGGCCAGGGCAGGCTGTCTGACCAGGGTGGAGGTAGGATTTGCAGGTCACACATGAGGTCACCTAGACCTAATAAAAATCATTCCATTAAATGGAATCCAAATGGACAAATTCACCAAAAGGGGATGACGGAATGGCTCTGGCAGCCTTCTTCCCAAGTTCGTTGCCAGCTTGTATCACCACTGCAATGTTATGTAAATCTGGTGCTTTATATTGGATTTCCTCAGTTAAAGAGAGAAATAAGAAATTGCCATTATTTAAATTGCTGAGAGCTGAAGCCATGGGACGGAAACAGTTGAATGGTGTTCTTTTTTTTTTTTTTTTTTTAATGCCCTCCTGGGACTAAATTTTGTGCCAAGTTTCAGTCTGGAGCAATTTCTGTGTGTGGGAGGGTTGAATTATAAATTGCTCCAACGCAGGATTTCTAATGGCTGTGCTGACAGGCTGTGAGTCCTAGCGCTGCGAATGGCGCCCTTTCATGTTACACATCACTTGGAATTCGTGCATCAGTCTCCTCTGCGCGACCCGCGGGACACGTTCGGGCTGAGCTGAGTGATTTGATGATGGGATCAGCACCTCATTAGGGCTTTCACTCAGGGCAATCTAATGATATCCAAACAACTGACCAAGGCAGGCAGTGTGGAGATAAGTCACGCACTTGTGCAAGATGAAGGCTATCAGAGTTGGGATGTGCATGGGAAAAGGAAAACGAGCAGTTGGGATGGTTGACAAAGTGCAGAGAGACGTGCTGTGTTGGAATAAATGGGTCAGGAGTTTTGCGCTGTGCATTAGAAAGCCCTGTCACACTAACAGCTGGGATTTCCTACAGGATTCGTGCCATGGAAGGTGTTTGGTGTTACAGATACCAGCTCTGACGGGGTTGGTGACTGGAAGATTTTGCTGAGGAATTTGAATATCACCTAACCTTTCCAAGTTACTGTGAGCTCGACCACCTGCAAAAGGACATTTTTGTGAAATACCATTACAAGATGGCCTCACTTATTCACTCATTTAGTAACTCTGTGTATTTCAAGAAACTTGTAGAAACTTCTTTCAGATAGCTTGAAGTCAAGATATTTCTAATAGCTTGGAGGATACTTCTCCATTTCTGCTTTCTACTATTAAATCTTTCCTCTGTTTTTCAGGCTTTTAGCTGAAATGTTTTTAAGTTCATACTCGTAGCTCTTTTTCCTTGCTTTATCTCTGGAAAGGAAAAGCTGAGAGAGACCTTTTTCATCTGTCACTTGATGTTACTGTGCCAACAAGGAACAATTTCAGTCTTGCAGCCTTTCAAAGAAAGGAGCTTCTGAGCAGTGTGGTTTACAGAGCTGCACTGATTTGGAGTAAAATGTCTATATATATCACATGTAAAACAGTAGAAATGGCTCCGAAATTTTCAGGACTGCTGCTCTTTAAAGACAGACGTATCGAAAAGAAGGCATTATGCTGATCATCTGAACACAGTTCAGCGGATACCTTTATTTTCTTGCCCCCAAAATGTGATTGTAAAGACAGTTCTTCAATCTCCAGATGTTAAAATGAGTGCAGTATAACACAGGAGACTCAGCATTGAGCATTTCTTCTTGAAAGAACACTCCTTTTTTCCCCATTAATTTCCTCGTTTGTCCCCTATTTAATTTATTAGGATATAGGCAAAGTGAGGCGAATCCTTGAGGCGCACAATGGAATTAGCCAACTTTAAGAGTTGCGGGGAAGATCAAACCATGACGAGTTGTTGCAGCTCCAAATGCCAAGATGTCCCGTGGGAGGCAACCCAACCCGCTGGCCGTGTCCCTCGCTGTGGTTTCAGTGCTCTTCGCTGTGTTTCTTTCCCAGCACCAGCCAGGCTCGCTCTGGCAGCCTTTTCTGTGCGGAACAAGGAGGCCGCAGCAATGCCAACCTGCTTAGCTAGTTGTACGGCGAGGTTTTCTGTTTAAATTGAAATTTCTTCTTTTGTATTCGCATCCCTTTCTAGTAACTGCTTCCATCAATGGAGCTTATTGGAGGGATGAATAAGCATATGTTGTCCATATTCTTCCAGAGATTCTCCAGCATGCTTTCAATATTAAATTTGTTAAAGAATAAGCAATAGAAACATTGTTTATTGTGTTGGTTAGATTATTAATCACAGAAGGCCTTCTCCCTAGATTTCCTTTTGTAGCTAAAGCAAAAGAAAGAGGTTTTCAGAAATAAGCAGCAAACAAAAGTGACTGTTAATAGGATTTTTCCCTAGATACGGCTTAAAGCATATAAGAGGCTTTCATGAGGAAGAGTAGCTGATATCTGGCATCCTCTCTGTGCAATGGGAATGGGAGAGTTGCTGTAGTGATTGTGAATTTAAGCAAAAACACATGGCATAGCATACACTTAAATTCAACAAACATGATCCTTTTTTGTAGTATCTCCTCTGTGCATTTAGTCAGTAACTGCTGAGCAGTGAGTATAGGTCTGTACTTCTACCTTTGCTCCAACTAGATCATTTTCAGGCAGAGAGGCTCCTTTTTGGCTCTAAATCAGTTTGCATTTGGAAAGGATATTTATTTCTTAGGGAGTGACTGTCTTGTCACTATCCAGAATTTTCATCCCATCAAGGATTCAAAAGGAGATTTTCCCCACTGTACTGAAGAATATTAAGAACGTTTTGAAGTCCTACAGTTTTAGCAGATGCTGTACGTAGTGCCGGCCAGGAGACTTCCTGATGCAAGAGGAACATCTGAAATTAGTGACAAATTATACAAAGATAATTAACGGACTGGAACATCTATTTTATGAGGAAAGACTAAGTGAGCTGGAGAAGAGAAGATTGAGAGGGAATGTTATCAACATGTACAAATACCTGAGGAGAGGATTTAAAGAGAATGGCACCAAATTCTCCTCAGTGATGGCTGGTGATAAGACAAGGGATAATACAGATTAAAACACAGGAAGTTTAATCTCTGTATGAGTAAGAACTTCCTCACTGTGAGGATGACAGAGCGCTGGAACAGGCTGCCCGGAGAGGTTGTGGATTCTCCTTCCTTGGAGATATTTGAAAGCTGCCTGGGTGCGACCCTGTGCCATGGGCTTTAGGTGTCCCTGCTTGAGGTGATGGCCTCTAGAGGTCCCTTCCAGCCCCAACCATTCTGTGTGATTCTGTGGCAGAGAAATGAAGCCTGCCCAGAGCACCAACCCTAGTAGACGCATTGTGCAATGGTTGATTGTTCTCATACTGGGTTTTATGTGGTTGTTTTCCTTTGTGTGAGTGCTTCTGGGAAGAGCTGTAGTTCAGTGCTGCTTAGCTGTGCTTTCATTAGTCTCTTGGGACAGAGGTCATTCACCTTCAGTGAAAATGTAGAATTTTCAGGCGTGCAAATGTTGGCACGTCAAATTGCTATCAGGAGAAAATCTCTCTTCTTTTCCTTCATGTTCTGTTCTTGCATAGTTTTCTTTCTTCCCCATCAACTTTCTTGGCCTAAGCAGTATTTTATCTTTGAGAAAACATATTTGTTTGGACATCACACTTGAAATTTACAACTGGCCCAAATTAAAACTATCAGAAAAGTAGGTCTTTCCCAACCTACTCTTGGAGCTTTTTATAAAGGCTGTAGTACTATGTGTAAACGCCTTCCCCCTCTTTTGACTGGTTCTTCTGGGGTTATCTCTTTTCTGCTTGAGTTCTCCAACTTTGTCATTATTTTGATGGCTTCTCTCTGTGTGGCTGGTTTTCCTGTTGTGAAACCTTCTTTTTGTTCTTCATACTTTTGTCCTTAATTAAAAAGCAAAAAGCGCACATATGCCTGTTGATTCTGTACCAAGTAGGTGTTAATACAAGATTGTTACTTCTTCTCCAGGGTGATTGAGACAGATTTCTGAAGTGAATTGTACTAGAATTTTACATTTGACCAAAATTGGGTATAGTTGCCATTATCACTTGGGAATGTATCTATAAAGATGTTGCTGTTTCTCTGGGGACGATAGCTAATTTTATAGCCTCAAGAAATTAAGTAAGACTAGAGGGAGGGAAATGTTGAATTCAGAAGAGGTAGAGAATCAGCTTTCCTTACTAAATGAGGTCTCTCAAAGTTATTTTGTGAATTTTTAAGTTAAATCAACACTTGCTCTGTAACATTCGCTTGATAAAAGTAGAGTCCCTTAGTTCAATCAAATGATCCTTTGCTGTTGAGTGTGCTGAATCATCCCTATCCCAACTTACTGAGGAAGGAAAAGTGCCCAAGGGGGAGCTCACACCCAGAACTTGCGATTAATTGGGTGATTCTGTGTTAAGGTTTCCAGGATTGCTGAAGTGTGATTGAGATGTGGATATTAGCCTTGTCTTTTCCCTTCCACAGGGAAGAACAAGTATTCTCTTGCTCTTTTCTGAAGTGCTACATCTTAACAGCAATTTCTGCCAAGTCTTACAGAAGCACTATAGTTGTTGGTGGGCTTTTTGACCTTGAAGACATCTCCTGGGCACATGAGAAGGGCCATCAAAATGCAGCAACAAAGGGAAGAACAGTCCTCTTTAACAACTGTATTTGTTTTCCCACTTGTCTTTGGATGACACATTGTGAATCTTTCAAGGTCCATTTTCATTTGGCATGAGTTAGCCTGTTTCTACAGACTTTATTGCTTCCTGTGCATCATACAAGAGTTCACATCAAACTGGTTAATGCAAGATTACTGCAAAATGCTGCCTATTTTCTGGCATAATTGTTTTTTAAATTAATGTTCCAACTCTCCCAGCCCTGGGATTATGTTGGAAACTGAGCTTGTATCCTGAAAAAACAAAATCTTGGTTGTGAATAAAAGCTTGAAAAAAAATCGCTCAAGGCTCTAAAGCTGCGATATAAATCAAGAGAGTTCATTTTTTGTATATTTTATTTATGTGTATTTTTAAAAGACTTTAAGGGCTTTCTGGAGTTTAAATTTAACACATCCTCAGTTTCCCAAAACTGTTAAGGAGGGATATGCTTCTTCGATCTTTTTTTCTGGCATTTGATTTTTTTTTTCTTTTTTTCTTTTTTTTTATTGGTTTGGATCTGCGAAACACTAGATGTGTGTTTTCCTAACAGCATTAAAAACCATCAAAAGAAGTATTTGTTTTGAAGTCCTGTTGCTAGTGAAGTATAGCCGAAGTAAACCACCTAGACCTGGCACAGCTAATGACCTTGGGAAACCATTCTCTTGTATTTACACACAAGAGCTTTTGAGGACAGAATTCTGCAGTTTGTAGTTAACTGTCTTTAAAGGCAGTTCACATGTTAGCAATGTGTTTCTGAGTCTCAGGAGTCTTTGTAGCTGCTTTCTCCTGTGTAGACCTCACGCAGAGGGGAAAGAAAGTAGTTAATTGCTAAAAAGGAATGGTGCAGGAAATTTCAAAGACTGCTTTGCTTACCGCACTTGCAGCTTGGCTAAAATACCATTTTTAATCTTAGTTAAAATACCAAAATAAAGTTGCCTGGCTCCAGCTGGGCATGGTTGTTCTGAGAGGGAGCTGGGCAGTGTGTGCCTTGGGTCTGTGGCCTCATGCTGGCCCCGTGGTGGCAATCCTTGTGTAGAGTGTTACTCATCGTGCTCCCAGGAGGGGCAAAACCCTTAAGGAGCAAAGTCTTGAAGAAGGCTATATGGGGGTAAGCTTTCTGATAGGGTAAATAATGTATAAGCTGTTTTTTGCTTACATCTTGTTTAAAAATACTGCTTTTTTTGCCCTTAGCGCTGATGGAGTTAGTTAATTTATCTCATGAATCTGTGTAGATGTGCGTGTAGATGTTCTGCTACTTTCAGTTCAGTGATCTATATGGAGAGGAGGCTGGTATCCTTGAGGGATATCTATTAACCTGACTGTAGTCAGGTTATTCCCAAAAGCTGCAGCTTATGCTCAGTGCCCTGTGCAAGTGACGGCCAGAGATATGGAGCCTATGCAGATGTGGAAATACGGAGATACGGAGTTGACCAGCTGTGGAGGTGAGCAGTGACCTTGGCTCTCAGACCCGCGAGATGCTCTGTTCCCTGACCGCAATACACGATATTCAAATGCTCACTGCTGGCAGTAAGGATATATAGACTTGTTGGGTTTGAGGAAAATGGCTGGTATGGACAATTCTAAAAATCAGAGCCTTTTCCCTCTGCCATTTGAAGGTGCAGGAACAGCCCAATTTGCTTATTGTTAAAGCAGGCAGAAGGTTGATCTTATGAGATGCCTGCAGGAAGCTCTGTGGAGTGAAAAGGTCTCCATCTCTTTTTAATGATAGGAGCAAGAAGCTTATGCATTGGAAACAACAATGTGAAGTGGTGTTGACATTTACAGTGAAAGTTTCCACTCTTCAACATAAAAACACTAGAATTCAGACCTAGGCCGGTTCTCACTGTGTGGTCACTGCCTGCCTAATTTCTAACTATCTACTTTCAGTTTTCCCAAATGTCTGAAAATTTCAGGGTCAGCTTAAAGTCATGATGTGTTGAGTTCAGAGAAATTGTGAGGTCCTGAGTTGTACTTGAATATTCCAATGCTATAAGGAAAGACTGATAGGATATGTCGTGGTACCTCAGGGTTCTTAGATAAATGTAGTCAACTGCTGCTTTGAGAGGGAGGGAATGTGCAGAGGCATTTTGCTCTGCTTGTGTAGTAATACAGCGAGCAGAGTGGTCAGTAGACAAATGAATTAATTGTTGTTCCTCTCTCCACAATAAACTAATTTCTCTGTGACAAGAAAAACTACAAAAAAGAGAAACTATGACTAGGAAAAAAACAGCCATAAATGACCTGCCCTTGTAATGTATTCTTTATTTAATAATGGGGAGGAGTGGGGGTGAAAATGGCAAGTTTTGGTGTCCGTTTCCTTAGTTTGTTGTTAAAAATGTCAGCAGGCACATGTGAAGAACGTGATGTAGGCCAGAGGATTATTTGGAGATGAAAGCCCTTGCAGGGGCTTCTTGTCTGATAGTCAAGGGCTTTTTCTATTCCTAGTTATGTCATTTAATTGCATTGTGACCTTCAGTAAGTTTGGCTGGAGTATAATGACATTTGCTGCTCTCAAAAAGTAAGGAGGACCTCACAGATGAATTCAAGAACATGCATATTTATATATTTATATTTTATATTTTATATATGCCTGTAATTATCACACGGTAATCTTTGATTTGAAAGATTATATGAAGGCCACTTTTTTTACTGCTGGTTCATGTTCAGATGCCTAGTATTTTGAGTGGAGTTAAAGAGCACATATATGAGTTGGATCCAGGGAGCACAGTAAACTGTGACCTGAAGGGACCCAAGCAGGAAATCCTGGGCTTGAGCCGTGAGGAGCTATTGATGGCTGGAGAGGTGGTGGCAGGTCGGGGGTTGCTCAGTCTTCAGGAAATTTCCCAGCTTGTGGCCATAGAATGACTGTGAGATGCTCATTACGAGATGAGTTTGATGTTTGAATTCAGTTTCCAGCAAGAAGTGTGTCTTTCACAAAACAGCCTGTGGAGTTAGCTGGTGGCTAAGAGGCGGCCAGAGACAGAATGGCTTTCCAGGCTGAATCCCGCTTTGATCCCTGCCGGTGGGTGGAGGGGAATGGATGGCAGAGAGGCAGTGCATGTACATAAGTAGCTGAGTGTCTCCTAGCCTGGAAACAGTCCTCTGAGGATGAGACCTGTGGAGCTCGGGCTGTGTCTCCTGAGCTGGCTGTGTGCCCGGGCCATGCGGGTGATAGCAGCGAGCACGCAGCCTGCACACACACCTGCTGCTTGTAACGGGAGGGATTTTTCCTCGGTAACCCCTGGAACACGTAGGCTCAGGCCCCTCCTGGCTCCTCCTCGATGCCCCGGTGCGCAGGGCAGAGCCGCATCCAGCAGCAGGTCTGGTCTGTAGCCACGCGGGCATCGGCCCTGCCTCCGTGCCAGGGCTTCGTCACAACCACGGTAAACAGCCTGCAAAAGAGCCACATGATTTGTGTAGCTGTTGCTGGATTAGAACAACCTGACTTTTAGGGAAGGGCCATTCCATATTGAAGGAAGGGCCATACTCAGCTGGTTTCTTTATTTGTTTATTAAGATTGATGGAGAAAAGTGATTATGAGGAGCCAAATGTGCTCCCCCGACAGAGTGATTTTGGATTGCTTGCAGTCCTTCATTCTTCGTAGTGTTCAATGCAAGTAGGTAGCAATTGTTAGTTCCGTCCTTCTTCCTTGAGACTCTGCCCATCCCAGAGCCGTTCCCACTATTGTCCCATGCAAATAAAAGTATTTTGTGAATGAGATGCAGCATTTGTGGTCTCTGCTGGAGATCTAATTTGCTGATAAATCAGATACTGATTTAATATAAATGGTATAGAACTTCAGCATCTTTCTACCACTGTTCTATAGTGCAGTTTTTAAAATTTGTCTAGCTTTTGTAACATGCTCTTGCACCCATAATTGTTCCTCAGTGTGTGGGTATACAAGGCAGATTATGCTCAGCACTCCTTCACCTTCTTACTTGTCCAGGAGAAAGAATGCTGCATAATTAACTTGCACATGACTGACTGACTTTCTTAGCCATAATCTGGACATAAAAAGTGCTTTGCTTCCTGCAGATAGCTGTCTGTCCTTGCCATGATGATTCCAGGTAGCTCTCCGCCTTTGTCCAGCTGTGCTGAAAGATGCTGCCACTGGTTTCTGCTGGAGGTATCTTCGTTGTTTTTGTTCAAGGCCATGTGTCAGCCACAGAAGGATCTGCTGATCCTTCGGACCTTACCCTGGAAGGTTATGAAGTTCCTTCTGAAGGAGATCTTGGCCTTTACTTGTGTCTTATTGCCAGTGAGCAAGACATCAACTGTAAGTGCCCACATCAACACCAATAATGTCCATCTCTAGAAGAGCTCCAGATGCATAAAAAAGTGCTTATTTCCTGCCCAGCCTATTTGCTTGTCCTCTTTGTGCTCGTGGTTCCTGCTCCTGACTTCCAGTGAGGATGTTAGATGGGGCAAATTGACACTGAGGGCATCTTTGCCCTTTTTGTACCTGGTACAAGTCACTTGGCAGTGAAAGACTGTCTTTTACTGGGTTTCAGCAGTTTTGGACATTAACACTCTGATTTGTGCAACTTTTAATGGATGCCATATACTAGTCTGTGGGGGCGGCTGAAAAAAACCTCCCCTTTGGCTCTTTAGAATCTGTACTACATGTCTGATTTTGTTGTTTGTTTCGTGTTTTCCCCCCACGTGATGGGGAAGGGAAGTATCCCCATCCCAAATGCTGCAGTATCCAGGCCTGAAGTAGTCATGCTTAATTCGTAAACCTTCTCAAATTAGGGGGCAAGATGAGCAAAACAGAATTATTTGAGTGCATTAGGCAGCTGTGTCCAGTGTGCTCTTTAGTATCATATGACAATAGGCCTCCAAACATTACTTGGAATAACTACAGGGTGTTGCTTGTTGGCTGGTGGAGCAAACCTGGCACAAGAAAAGCTTGGTCCATAGGAGGCTGCAGCCCGTGAGATGCAATCCTTTGATCGTTTTTCCTGGGAGAATGTGTGGGAAAACAACCACAGCAACATGCACTGTCCAGTAAAAGTGAGTGCATGGGACGGGCCAAGGAGAGGACTGTGGCATGGTGCCATTAAAGGTCACAGCAACCTACTGCTGTTGCAGAAGACTCGGAAATAACATTCCTGTTGAAGAGGGAGTTTTGCTGCCAATGTGGCAGGAGGAGTCCTTCAAATGAGGCAAAATGAAAAAAAGCAATTTTTGATAGCAATATAAATTGCTTTTGCCCTATAAATAACCTCTTTTCCTTGCCCTACTCTAAAGTGTGACCTTCTGAAAGCAATCACAGAGCCTAGCTTGTAACTGTGGTTGGCCAGGGCCATCAGGAATGCCATATCAAAAATAATCCTAAAAGTCTAAGTCAGAAAAGTCTACAAGTAGCCATCAGAGGTTTTCTGTCTGTCACCTTTGCTCCCCTGCCTTGTGTCTCACCTGTTTGTTTTCAAGTTCTAAGTTTCATGGCATACTGACGTTATCCAGCTTCTCTATCTATCCTTCGGCCTGTTTTTTCTACAGAGTAATGTCATGCAGGTAGTAAATAAGAACAGAACTTATTTTAATGGGAGTCCCCTAATTGTGCCAAATGCAGTAAGGACTGTGTCTCAGACAAATTATGTTATGCTCTTTACAACCAATCACTAGATATCGATCTTTTTAGTGTTGCAGAATCATTTTTAGTCCCTCTTAAATGAAGTTTATTCACTCCTTTCAACTGATTGTTCCCAAAGAACTTTTGAACTAATTAGCCAGCACTCTGCAGGGCAGCGTATGATAAATATTTATAATTTCATGAAGAGGGTGGAAAGAGGTTGATGGTTCACAGTCTTTTGCAGTGTAAATGTAGCTATTAGAAGCCAGATTCAAACCTAGGAAGAGGGAATGGTCCATCTCTAAAACCAGACTAGCCAGAGGGTTGCAGGACATGGTGGCAGAGTTGGGAGCTTTGTGGGGGACAAGGTGGAGAAATCAGGGACGAAGGACAAAATCTAGAGAGAAGCAGACTCCACAGTTTCCATAGTTTACAGAATTATTACAGAATTATTTAGGTATGATCATTGTACTTTGTTACTTACTAGATTTTATTTGGACACTTGTCTACTTTTGCTTAACTTGTACCATCTGGTTGCGGCAGCGTTCACTGTGTATGGTGTACGCACACACAGTGTAGGCTGTGGCTCCATGGGTATTTCTTTAGGCTGCTGTTATGATTTT
Source organism: Tinamus guttatus (assembly GCF_059628265.1). Classification (NCBI taxonomy): domain Eukaryota; kingdom Metazoa; phylum Chordata; class Aves; order Tinamiformes; family Tinamidae; genus Tinamus; species Tinamus guttatus. Next base: position 6,007,527 of record NW_028288776.1, read on the forward strand.
TAAGTAGTTTCTGCCAAGAGAAAAGCCAGACTGAGGAACTGAACCTGAGCTAAAACTAACCCAGCACAATAAAGAAGTTTAATTTCTTATGTTCCTGTATCCAGGTCACTGCCCAGCTGCCTAGTTACTTGTGTGAAAGCAAGCACTGACAGTGACACTGGCTTTTCCATGCCTCACGTGTTTGTGAGGCTGCAGTGTCATGGAAGTGGATGCAAAACCACTGCCTTAAACTGTACAAGGATTTTCATTTCTCTTTCTCTCTTTATGTAAATATCATTGCCCAGAGAAAATAGAAATTTGTAAGTTTAAGTGTTTCTCCTAACATGAGCCTCGTTACAGTTCCTCGGAGTAACAGCTTCAGACTACTTGACACCACTTTGGTTTTCATCTCCATTACAACTAAGAACTTCTTCCTAATGCCTTCTTCCTTTCTCTCCAGATAATCTGATCAAAGCCATCCTGTCAGCAACCAAAGATTATCGCCTGACTCCAGCTCTTGACAGGTAAGATGAGACCTTTTAGAGTAGAAGGGGTAATAGTGATTACTTTCCACATGGCCTAAATAAATTTTGCCAGAGATTGGCTGTACTTTAGGGCCAGGTCAGGAGCTGAAAACAGAGTCCTCTTTGCAGTCAGTCTGTAAGCTCTTGAAGCCTTTGTCAGGTCAAACAGAAGAAAAAAAGCATTTACTTTCAACTGTTTTCTAAGCTTTTATTTAATATGGTGTCACCATATTAGTCAATAGCTGGTTTCAATAATAGCTGGTCTCAGATAGCTGGTTTCAATAAATGCGTTATTCTTTTCTTGCTACTCTGACAAAGCAACAAGATCATAGGAACCCCTTTAGAGAGAAAGGAGGGACTGGCTTGTTTTAACAATGTTTTATTAATATTTCGCTCTTAAGTCAGGAATGTGTGATTGTGTTGGCCAAGCCTGTGTGATGATGTGCTAGCAGCTATGCTGCGGCCTGAGGTACTTCAATTGAAGCTTTTTTTTTTTTTTTTTTTAATACTGCTATTGTTAAGCTTGCTTCAAAAACTCCCTGACATATTTATGATTAACTTCAGAGTGGTAGATGTGTAGTCTTTTCCACCCTTGCTTTTCCTTCCTTCCTTCTCTTTGCCCTTCAGTTTTGGTTTAGTGCCACCTCCTGGATCAGACATAGTTCTTTTCAGAAGCTGTCAGAGGCTTTTGCTGGGACATGAGATCTTTTCAAAGTCCTGGTGCAGCTCCTTTTGAAGCACTGGTCCTTCCCTGAACCCAGGCTAACAACAAAGCTCCTGCTTTCCAAACATGCTGTTTTAATTTCCCGGCCCAGCTTCCTTTCTGCTCACTTTTCCATGACCAAGTTCATAAACTTTTCTAGCCTTTCCCTAGCAATCCGCATCTCATGTCAGTAGAGCTTGTCCACTGTAATTGGAGTTGGCAGTTTCTCTCAGCGTGGAAGTTTATTCTTAGTTCTTTGCAAGCTATGTGCTAATCTAAATTGTTTTGAGATTGTATAGGCAGATCGGGCATTGTAGGTATTGCCAGCAGTGCCAGCTAGGATTAGGATTCGGAGTTTGGATCTGTTTGAGAAATTATGTCCAAAAGGCAAAATCGCTTTACCTATATGGCATTTATCTCAACTCTGGTTAAAATGTTAATGTGTTTTAAAATCCATAGACTCTTACAGAAGTTTATTCGTAGGATATTAATGCTAATGATATAGAGGAAAGGTGGAATATTCTTGCAATCAGACTTCATGTCTTAGTGACTCTTATGGACTCTTGCTGCTTACCTTCTCTGTGAGGCCTGGACAGAGTTTGTTTGAGGTTACTGGGTCATTTCCCAGAAGGTTGTGATAAATAGCTACTCTTATATGAGCTACTTACATTGCTTTCTCATTCTTTATGTTTTTGGTGCAGAGGTAGGAAAGTTATAACACTCAGGTCTTTGAAATATATTGTATATTTAAAACCCCTGAGATGCCAAATATGGAGGAGAACTAAGCAGCATGTTAGGAACATATTTCAGAAGTATTACGGGATCAAAATTCAGCGTCTGTGTCTGTAAACACACAGCTATCTTTGGGAAACTCAGTTCCCCCAGGAACTTCTGTGATAGATACAAAGCACTGATGTTGCATGTGTAGCACATGTTTCCTCCACCAGCCTGAAGCACAAGGGTGGGGGGCTCAGAGCTTCTGTTGAAGTTGTGCTACCTGCGTATGTTGGCACCCCCATGTTACAGGCTGCTCAGCTGAGGCCAAGCAGACCACAAGTACCCTTGGAAAAGGGTTAAGGATACCTTCTGAGTTGATAGGAGTGAATGAATTGCTGGTAGCTGCTGTCATCTCTGTAGATTGTTTCCCTGGTTCAGTGGGACAAATGGGTTGCATCATACATGTCTGTCCCCTGAGCAGCACATGCTCCCTTCCTCAAGTGAAGTGAGGGTACCTGAAGTCTCATTTCCTACATCTCTTGAGCTAGTCTTTGATCATGATGGCACCTTGTCTATTTGATTCTAACTGCTGTATACACTGCTGACAGCCGAACATCTCCTGTAGTCCCAAGCGAGCGGTCTGAAAGAGGAAAGATAGAAGCTGACGTGGGAGGAAGATACAAGCAAGGCTTAGGGTAGCAAGCCATGAAGGGAGAGCCTAAAGTAGTAGGCGGGTGGAATTACAGCACACAGGTTATTTCAGAGGAGGGCTTAGGGCACTGGAGGAGATGATATTGATATCTAAGTGCTGCTTCTGGAAACCTTACTGATGAGTTGAGCATAGATGAAGATTTAGGTGTGCTTCCCAGATGGTGGTTCTGCTGTGATTGCTTCACAAATTACAGCTGACAGCAACAGCTCTTTGGGATTTCAGAAGAACTGGTGGAGCTGTTGGGCCTATCTTTATGTTATCTCAAGCCCAAAGGCAGAGTCAACAGTTCCCCTCTATGGTGACCCTTTCTGCTAGGAACAGGGTCTAGAGGTTCTCATCGCTCCTTTATTGATCTCTAGTTAAAGTCCCTGCTGTGTTTGTCCACCCCTTGGAACAACAGGAGGGGAACTTGAGAGCTGAAAAAAGACCTTATGTTTGGAGTGCAGAAAAGATCAATTCAAATAGAAGAGAGAGAGAGAAGAATTCAGCTGTGAGGGACATTAGTCATAGGAAATGTTAGAGTCTTCTATTTTACTTTCTAGTTCAGATATGTTTTTTTCTAGAGGATGCTTTCGGCAAGAACAAGCTGTTGCCTCCATGCAGGAACAATGAGCTGGTGTTTAATGGCTTGTGTCAGACTAGAAGGTCTTATGAGCTCTGCCACTTCTAGGCTCCCTGAAGTCTAGTGAGTTGATCCTAGTAGGAAAAAGCTCCAGATTTATCTTCTCCACAGCATGGAGTTAAGCAAAGCCAGTTTAAAAAGTTACCCTTGCTGCTGCTTCCTGCTCTCAGGCTGTAGTTTGAAGGGAGGGGGGAAATCTAAATCGGGTCACTGAAATGATTCCAATTTGAAAGTTTTTCTCCTAACCTAGGTCATTTCAGTGACCTGTTTTCGAGAGCTCCCCTCCCACTGAAACGTTGTGCTGGCACAGCCTGGGAATTGCGGCCTGGGCGGGAGAGGGCCGCGAGGGTGGGGAGCGCGAGCACTTGCGATCCTATTGAAGCAAATGTTCATGTAATCCCATGCTGAGCGCAGCCTTCCTGGGGGAAGGGTGGGAGAAGCAGGGGAGGTGAGGTCAGAGCAGTGCGTGAGAGCACAGGAGGGAAAGAGGGGATTAGAGTTGTATAGCGGCAGATCTGCAGAGAGCCTTCAGTCCTATCCCCACCCAAGCTCTTTCAGCCCTGGCCTCCTCCACAAAGCTCCTCCTTGGAGATGCTACTGTCACGTCCCCTCCAGAAGCCCAGCCCTGGAGGTGACCTTGTTTGCTTGGTTATCCCTGTGCCAAAAGGGCATCCCGCTGTACCTTTCCCAACACACAACCTACGTACCAACGTGGTGTTGTAATGAGGCAAACTCGATCCTTCCACGTACATCTTTCATTACCACAAAACAGCTTTGCCAACTCACTGCAGCTAATCCTTCCATTATGTGTTAATGACTAGCAGCAGCCGGAGGGCATGGGAACAAATGCTGTGGTTCATGTCTGTAACAGGGTGCAAATGATGATGTTCATTCTTAGTTGTTGTTCCTGTCTCCTTGTTATGGCACCTTCTTCCTGAACTGCTTCCAGGACCTGCTGCTACTGCAAGGCAGGAGGCAGAGGAAGTTGCAGTTGTGTTTGGGAGGATAGTTGCAACTCAGGTCTGAGTTTTTTGGGGGAACACTGGAGCTCAAGTGGACTTTCTATAGAAGGGGTCCTCTTCCTTCAGTGCCAGCGTTTCTTCCTCCATAAATCCAGTGCAGAAGGCATCTTGCCTGTGACACGTTAAGAGTTCTCTTGCCTGTTGTTGGCTTTTCCAGGCCTGTTAATATCCGTCACATTTTTGCTGAATCTTTCAGTGGCTCTTCCAGTTTTCTCCTCTTCATTCTGCAAATTGTTCAGGGCTTGGTTTCTAGTCTTTGAGCTCTTTTGCTACGTGGACTTGACCGTTAAATTAATTTCGGTTTAAATCTCTCTGATGATGACTTGTAATTTCACAGGAAATACACAAAATGGTCATTCAGTCTTTTATATTGATATTGTTTCAATGTGGTGATGAAGACAAAGTGTGAATTTGAGCTTATAACTGAGATGTCTTTGCTAAAACAGCGCATAAAGTGATGAATGAGGAACAAATAGGCAGAGCAGGAGAGGAGGTTTGTGTTTCCTTCTCCTTCAGGTTGCCTGCACCATTTCAAGTAGGAGCAGCCAGATCAAACCAGCACCTGCTAAGCCTCTCAGAACACCAGTTCCCCTTGAGGCTTTTTTTTTCTTTTTTCTTTTCTTTTTTTTTAATATGCAGTTATGTCTTTCCCCAGAGTTGTGAAATTCTATTAAAGGAAGGCTTTGTGGGTTATTTTCCCCTAACAAATCCCTAAAGCACTTTGATGTTGGAGAGGAAGAGGAAGTAGCAATTGATATAAATGCATACACGTGTTTACAGTGCAACATTGTTCAAGAAGATCAGTGTGAATCCCCGTTGTTCACGTAGATGAACTCAGACCCCTCTAAGCATCTGTGTCAGAGGCTCCACATCTGGCTCAGGCTCTCAGCTTAGGGCTTTGGGGGCTCTGGTGGGGAAAGTTCACGACCCGCCTTCATACCACCCTGGTAGCAAACTGGAACCTGGGCTGTGTCCAAAGTGCTTCAGTACTTGAGCACTTCTGGTAAGGAAATACGGCTTTGACATACTATGTAAACACGCAAAAAGGTGTTTGCACGTCTCTGGGGAGAAACAATTGAGCTGATTAACTGATCTCGCACGGTGCGTGTCTCTAGCCAGGGACTTGCCTGCGGCCAGCGGTGCGCTGCCAGCTGCGTGCGCCACGCTCAGCCGCCAGCCTGTGCTCACGGTGAAGGGGTCCTGGTCGGGATGTGAGCTCAGGTGCTTGATGTCTCTGCCAGATGTGTCCCTTCTGCAGTGGCAACAGGGTCTGGTTGTCTTCTGCCTTCTCGCTGTTCCACACAGTGATTGCCAAAGCTGGGGAAGCCAGGGTAGCTCTCCTCTCTGCTTCTGTCCTGATGATCTGAAAATTCCTGACTGCTCTGTACCTGACATGCAGAACCCAGGCAGAGTTGAAGACTGACCGTGTCCTCATCATGTGCATCTGAGGAATGGCTTTGGCACCTGACTACTGCCTTTTGGGTGCCCAGCAGAGGCATCAGGCTTTGCGATTACAGTATGAAAAGAACTTTTGTGAGAAGAGCAAGCAATTAGAAGATCAAAGATAAGGCCTTAGTGTCCATAAGATACCAGTGAAAAATCTATGATCTGCAGGTTTAAAGAAAGAAGAGGAAATATTTAAATATGTTGGGACCAGCAGGGTATAACAATGGTTCAGACGTAATAGCCATATTTGCGCAGCTTCAGTTATGACAAAAAGAGGCAGAACGATTCAGTTAACTATTTGTTTCATTCTCTTTTTAGAGAAATATGAGGCTGTCCCTTTTTGCTGCAACTGTGAAATATTTAGGGCATTGTTATCAGTAACCGTGAGGATATTAAATGATAATATTATATATTTTTAAGTCAGTAAGTACTGGCCAGTATTTAAAGAGTTAAGTAAGGAGTTCTTTCTACTGTTAATGTTTGCTTTGTAACACTTTTTGAAATGTTGGGTAGAACAGCAAATGCTGTGCCATTCCCAAAGAAATATGTATGATGACAGAGGTAGCTGTTGGTAGATTAGCTTGGTTTTACAGAAGAATATCCTGGAAAAATTGATCTGGAACACAGTGAGAATGGCAGCATAATCGATGCTAGTTAGCCTGGGTTTTATGGAAATGGAATCTTGTCATGCAGATGTAATATTTTTTAATTGAACTAGCAACCTTTTAATAAGGCAACCTTATTAAAAGGCAACCTTTTTTAAGATAAGTGTTTGTTATTTCCCTAGTCAAATGTCACTGTAGATATAGCCTGTTCCTATAAAGCTGATATGCTACACTGTTTTAAAATGTTATTGTCAGGGTTGGGAATTAACTCTGTAGTGATAACTTCTGGTTTAATCTCACTGAAAAGTATTCTCAATGGTTAATAGTGATCTGCAGGAAATGTAAAATTACTCTAGAAAAGTTTGCTACAGCCAAAGAGCAGAGCAGAAAGGAGTAGGAGGGTCTGATCAGTCTGGACCTTTTTGGATCAGCTCATTCCTTACTGGAGCCAAGTCAAAAGCTTGGCATCTCAGAGGTGAGAACACAGGTCATGCTTATAATGTGAGGATTATGTTCTGCAAACCAATGACTATAAAAAGAACATCAAGCCAAGATATATAAAATTTCTGTATAAAAGGGACCCTGCTCTGAGCAGCATTAGCTCCGCATACTGGTGTTGCAGAGTCAGTGCTTCAGAAATTTTGGGAGAAGTTGAAAACGGTTCAGAGAGGTCCTGCAAGTGTGACTCAAGATCTAGGAGAGTTGCCATCCCATAAGAGATGTGAGGAACTTGCTCCACTTGGTCAAGAGAATATTTAGAAGGGACTTTGAGTCTTCCAGTGCTCTAGTGGAACAGGGCCATTAAGAGAGGCTGATGGAAGGGCTTTGGCTGGCAGAACTGGTTCTTTTGCCTCATACGTGGAGGCTGATGCTCACCAGTCCCGTGACTGATTATCCGCCCGGAGGCAGATGTTTACACACACTGGCTTGTCGGTGGGTGGATCACATGCAGATGTGGACGGGGCTGCTGACAGTAGATGGTGCTTTAATTTAGCAGAACGGGGAAGAATGCGATTAAGTGGTTTGAGGCTGAAATGAGCACATCTGTATTTAAACTTGGTAGAAGTTAGCACCATAACAATAAGAAGGGAAGAGAGAGAGGGGAGTCTCCATCACTTGTAGCCTTTGAATTTCAACAGGATATTTTTTTAAAAAGCAGTTATGGCTCAGAGACAACCGGAGAGAGAAATTCCAGTGTTTCACCCAGCAGTCTGTTCTTTAGGAGATCACACCGGCTTATTGTAATCATCCGAACAGCCTGTTGTCATCTGAAGCTTCACCTAGCTGAAGCTATGAGCTATGCCTTTTTTCCCTTCTTGCAGCCCTGTTTCCTTGAAGTTTTTGACAAAGCTGTTGTAATGGCTGTCACTCAGGTGCTTATATTTGGGACAGATTCTTTCCTTTCCCTCCTTGCCACAACATGCAGGCTGCTCGAATCAAGTCTTTGCTTTCCTCCTGTCACCAGAATTATAACTTTTTTTTTCTTTCCTGTACCATTGTCTGAGGTTATTTTTCTATTGCCCTTTTTTTTTTTTTTTTTATCACAAGCATCCACAGCTCTTTGGTCTTAGAGACACGAGCACTGGATTAATTATCTCCTCAAGGAGATCTCTTTTGGAAAGCACAGGTTTACTTAGGCTTGGGAAGCTGTTCTTGAGCATTTCTTGGGTACCGCTAATTTCATGCATATCTCCAGCTAATGGTTCTGTCAACGGGCTAAGCCTCAGTGGCTTAGCTGAGTTTTTAAAGTGTAATCCAGCCCTGCTCTGAAAAGACAGACCTCACATAAGCAGAGCTTCCCTCTTGCTGGCTCTTCAGACTGATCGCAGCAAGGCCAGAGGAGAGCACAGAAGAGACCAGTCAGCTGTGCCTGGGACCAGGAAGGCCGCCTAGCCCGGAGATCTGCTCCAAACAACAGATTGTCTTGGACCCTTTCCGAAAAAGGCTCTGCAGACACGTATTCCTTCAGTGAACTACCAGAGATGGAGGCACGTTGCCAGAAGAACCAGCTGCGTTTGGGATTAGATGGCTGGAAAGAAGTCCTCTCTCAGTCTTCAAATCGAAATCACTTTTTAACATCCGCTGCAGAGAGTTTTTGTGACTCACTGTTACACAAGAAACCATTCTCTTTTATTTTCTTTCTGTTTCTTTGTTAATTAAGGTTATTTTTCTTCCCCTTCCTTGCCCATTATGTCTCTGTGTGTTTTCTACTGGATGCAGTGGGAGGAGGAGGTTCCTTTTTCTGTCCATTTAGTGTTCTTCCGTCTCTTGAAGTCTCTTGATAACTGCAGCAATTTTGCACTAACAAGGTGAGCATACGCCAGATAACCTGGCAAGGTCTGTCTGCACTCAGAAAATTGCTTTAGAAAGAGGACTTCCTTCCTTAGCATTTAGTTTATTGTTGTTTCAATGCTAAATGGATAATGAGGAGCTTTAAGTAAACAGATGGGTTTGGTTTGAGCCCATCAGACTCGGGTGTGGGGGGAGAGAAGCTGCCTGTCCTGACAGCTCATCTCATTAAGCCACGCGTGGTGTGAAGTGTTGAAAGAAGTTTATTCCATGTAATGCCCAGGCACGATGGGGTGAGCTGGGGAGCAAGTGTATCTCTGTCTTCCCCTTAATTCTTAGTATTCCAAAAGGTTTCCTGCAATTCTTGGATAGTTACAAACTAACTATAAGCAGGTCTGTATGTTTGAAGTCATATTACAAAAATCACCTCTTCCATGTGTTTCTTCCACAGTCTCAGCTGTCGACGATGTATTATTGTGGGAAATGGTGGAGTACTTGCAAATAAGTCGTTGGGGTTAAAAATTGATGACTATGATGTTGTTGTCAGGTGAGTCTTTGGCATTGCAGTTTTCTTCTCATACTTTTAATTTCCATATCAGAAGGTGTGCTACACAGGCAAAGATTAAGTGTTCACTAGTGATGATAAATATTAGTATGGACATGTTAACTAAGATGGAGGAAAAAACAAAAGCACTCAAACGTTTAAGTTACTGGTGATGACTGTGTTGAAGGGAAAGGGCATTCTTCTCAATCATTTTTCACAACTATTTGGGAATGTCTTATCTCCTATGATCTCGCTTTCACCTCCATTTTGGAGCACATTTTCGAAAAGCTGCCTCCTTAGTGATGCCCTTAGGTGGTGAACCAGTGAAATATAATGCTAGATCTGCCCTCAAATACATCCCCTAGATAGTTCAAGCAAGCACCGTTGATCATACATATGCAGCATTCCTCAGAATTCCAGTTCTCATTTAGGAGAGGAAGAACTGAGCACTGTGCAGCATAGGATCTCGGGAAGCCTCCATGAGTGAAGATACAGTAATGATTAAACACCTCTGTATTGTGCCCTGAATGTCATGAAAGCTTTGCCTCAGTTTCACTGTGAATGATGAAGCTGAATAAAAGAAAGAGATTGGTGTGGAAGTGGAAATGACCGCAGCCAAAGCTTGGACTCTGCTTTCGCTCCAGAGTTGGATTGTTGCCATCTCAGAATCCTGGAAAAACGTGCTGATATGTGAAATCACAGGTCTAGTCATAACTCTTAGTAATAAATCTGTCAAGTGAGGGAGGTGTTCTGGGTGACTGGAGATTAACAAACATAATACCTGTACTAATGGAGAGCGAGAAAGAGAGTGTGTGTAGGAGGGAGGGGGGGGGATGTGATCTAGGGAGTTACAGACCCATTAATCTGACTTGAATAAAATGCAAAGCTTTATAGCAGATTCTGAAACAAGAGTAACAAAATATTATGATGGTAAATGAGAAAAGTGAGGTAAACTGCAGTGCAACTTCATCAAAACTGCTTTGACATAGTCTGAGCTGGTATTTTTCCTTAGTGAGATAACTGATATCATACCAAAGGAAATAAAACTGATTCATCTCTCTGAAATTTAGTCAAGCATGGAATGTGGTAGCAAATGGCAAATTCTTAGCTAAGGTGGAAGAAAGAAGGAATTAGTGCAAGAATTTGAAGTACACAGAAGGTGACATTTAGCTTGGTCTCCTTCTCTTACATTGGGCACCGAGGAGTGAATGGGACACACGCACAGGCAGAATCATCGTCTCGTCTTCTGGCAACGTACGTGAGGTGGGCAGTAATCTGGACAGAAAGACCACGCAGATTCTGCTGTCATTTTTTCCTGTGAGCTGTTCCTTGCTTCACTGTGTCGCTCAGGACGCGGGGGCGACTGTTCGGAACAGGAGAAAGCTTTTACAGCCCTTCTCCCAAGTCATCCCACTGTCAGTTAGTAGCAAAGGGCTCTTCCTAATCACCATAATCTGGTGATTTGCAGTTCTTTGGACCAAGTTAAAATATGTCGAAGTCAGCCAGTTTATAGCCCCTTGTTAGGCTCCAACTGTTCACAAAGTAGCAGGAGAATGGTTTCCATCCATTTGTACTAAGCCACCCACTAAGATTTACATCAGAAGGTCTACAATTTAGATTCTAAATAAAAGCTCAACCCTTTCTCTCCACATTAGTAAATCTAAGTCAGGTTGCAAGCTGAGAGGATAAGAGGGCAACTAAGCACCTGTGCTTGTTGAATGATGGATAAAGGAGTGAAAAGTCAAATGTAAAGGTTAAATGAAGCCAGGTGCTTGTATGTGGGACTGAGGAGATGAGTGGAGACTTCTTCTTAAATGTGTCCACCTGCTTCCTTTAATTTTATGAAGGCTGAGCAAGGGCTCGGCCTTTTGCTGAACCTTTTAGATGGGTTGCACGACTCCTGTGATGTAGGAGGTGAGGTTTTTAAAGGAGAGAGTATAGTACACGCTGGGGACAAAGCAGTGACCTAGGAGTACATGGAGTTTTTCTGCTGCATTGTGCATTGCCATGTAAAGATCACTAATTGCAGCAGCAAATGTGGATCTTGTGGTAATCAGGACAGCTTTGACAATTCTGCACCAGCTTGGAGCAAGTTTGCTCTTTCTTTTTTGTCTTTAACTGGGTATTACGAGACTTGAGTGGAGCCACTGTTTCCAGACGTCCCACTCCTTCCTAGCAGGAGCTACTTGCAGCAATCAGCTCTGACGAGCAGAAATGCCTCCATAGAATAGACTGTACATGGTAAAAACCAGTGTATATCAGAAACTCCTGGTTGGAATGAGGCAGGGATTTGCCTTGCTCCTGATAACCATGTATAGATATATAACCAGCACTCTTTACATTGTACTTAGTTGTATTTCTGTCTGTTTCCAAGAGGGCTGAGTGCTTTTGTAGCTTGTAGGGTCATCTAGCCCTGGAAGATAGTGTCTTGAAATGTAAATTGTGTTTATAGTAAAGATGACCTATGTCTGAATGTGTAGCCCAGAAAAAAAAAGGCCAGTGATCAGACTTGCTAGGAGCACTGGTTTTGGAGGCAGACAGGTATAGGTGCCTTGAAGTTAGGGTATGGTACAAAGTGAGAGGATATAAACTATAGGATAGAGTTTTTTTAAAAAAAGACTTCATCTCCTGAATAAACTGGGGTTGTATTGATTCTTAAATTGCTTTCCATTTACTAGAAATATGTAAGAATTTATTCTCCTTAATTGTGAATAGAATTTCTAATTGTATATTTGGATTTTCTGCTAAAAGGTTTCCCACCTAAAATGCTTACCCAGGCTGGAAAAGACAAATCCAGATCCTCATTAACATTCCTACATGACAAAATTTGCAGTCCATAAGCACTTTCCAGTATATTGAACTATCCCAAGTCAAGAAGACTGCAATAATTCAAGCAGGCAGTGCTGTTCCATCAGGGGCTGCTGTTCGATGTCAGCAAGATTTGTATTCCAAGTTACTTGAAGTTTCCTGAGCTCTGGACTTCTAGTATTGAATAGACTGGCCTACGTGTACAAAGAGGTTCTGAATAACTTTAATGTCATGAAAACCATAATCACTGTTAACACCAGAGCAGTTTGTTTTTTGAAGGCGGAAAAAAAGTTGTCCCTGAGGAGAGTCTTAATAAAAACATGGCTAAACACATAACATTCCCTGGGAAATCAGTGTTCCCAGGGGTAAGGCTCTATTTCTGCCTGAGTGTTTTCAAAGCAGGGTGCAGTTCCGCAGCAGAAACTCAGCGATCTAGAGCCAGGGAGACAGCGGTGCTGCTGGATGTTATCCCAGCTGGGCAGCCCAGCCTCTTCCTTCGCATTGGCACTGCAGGGATGGGCCAGTTTGGGGAATAAAACCACATGAAAAATGTTCCATATTTTGAAAGTTATTCATTTGTTCAGCCCCCTTACAAATCTTTCTGCTAGTAAAGCAAGCAGTGCAAAAGCTGTTTGGGAGTAAGGGCATAAGTCTTCAGTCAGCTTGAATTGCATCCTTGGTTGCAGCACTTCCATGCTCTCATCACAGTCTTGCAGAACTCAGATATCCTGGGAGTGATGGGATGTTAAAATGTTAATCCTTAATCTATGACTTTAACCTAAATTTGTATAGATGCTATTCAATCTCTTTTTCCAAAGCTTCCAACCTGATTTAAATCACAAGGGTGGAAGTGCAGAAGTGGTTTGCATTACATTTGCTCAAATTAAATGGCTTTTATTTAAACTGCTGCCACTTGGTATAAAACTTGATAATTGTTTGCAATGAAAATTCGCAAGATTTCCGTTTGCTCCCATAGCAGCTCCGGGGAGCTCAGGACCGGCAGTGCTGGATCATCAGATGGGAATCCATGACAGTGTCTTCTCTGGTTGCCCTGCAGGCTGAACTCGGCTCCAGTAAAGGGCTTTGAAAAAGATGTGGGTGGCAAGACAACTCTCCGGATCACATATCCTGAAGGTGCAATCCAGAAAATGGAGCAGTATGAGAAGGATTCACTGTTTGTTCTGGCGGGATTCAAATGGCAGGATTTCAAGTGGCTGAAATACATTGTATACAAGGAGAAAGTGGTAAGAACACTCATGTGGCATTATTAAGATAATTTAATTAGAAGTGGTAGGCAGATATCGCAGTTATTTGCCACGTTTTGATCTGAGGAGAATTTCTCTGCATGCCTGCCCCATTTAAAAGAAGGCTCCTTTTACTTCCATGGGCTTCAGTTTTAATAAGGCGTGTTTTAAAAAAGTATCCCTGTAACCTAACATCCTATCGCAGATAAGACTTTCTATTAATGATGATGTAGCATGTGCTACCGAACAGTGCATTTAATTTTGATCTATTTTAAGAATACCTGAAAGGCCCAGCTTTTGCATGGGTCTCACAGGCTCCTAGGGTTCAAGAGCAGAGGAAGGAGAGGGCAGTGGCTAGGGGAGGAACTGGGAGCTGGGGAGAACGGGGCAGGGGCAGAGGAGGGGAGGAGGAGACAGCAACAGGAAGACTGGTTGAAAAGGCTGCAGTCTGCAAACTCTGACCTCCTGAATAGCATAAACCACAATATTTTGTTTAGTTACTGTTTAGTTACTGCCCTGCTGAGTCCCGTGATTTATGCTGGGTGAAATTACCTGTAGGAAAGGTATGATGTCTAATTTAAAAACATTGAAATGGTGAGTCCATCACTTTCCCCCATATAGATATTTTGTCCCACCTTAGTGCCCTTGTGAAGTACTGTGAGGATGTTAGTACTCAGGGTGTTCTGTTTCCCCATACTAAAAACAAGCACGCGGGGCACTCACTGCTTGTCAGTGGATGGTTTGTTGTTTCCTGTTGTCATTAAGTGACTGCTGTTTGGATATAGTACTGTTCTAGAAAACTTACATTTCTGCTTTCAGAGGTTTGTTAATGATTTTGTCAGAATATAAGCAGATAAATAGATTAATGTTTGGTGAATGGGATTTTATGTTTGTGTTTGGAGTCCAAGACAGGAGGTTGGCAGCTCACCACATAGAGAATGAAAACAGTCTACAACTATAATTGTATACGGCTGTTATATAGATGCCCTTAGGGCTTGTACCTTCCTCTTGCCTCACACTGGCACCACCTTCCAATTATTTTCCTGGTATTAGGCAGATAAAGTTACCTTTTAGCCTGTGGGCAAGTGCAAGTGGGCTTTGGTAGCATGAATAATTGACTTTAAGGTTATTTTCTTTGCTGTTTGTGTCGTGTTCCTATTCTTCCTTTTGGGCATGGGAAAGGCCTGTATTTAATATACAAAGGATGTCAGTGCTGTGCAACCTGAATGCAACTGTAGGACCTGCCGGTGTTTGAAGGCAAGGATGGAGTGGTTTACTGCAAAACTAGTTCAGTGCCACCTCATGCTTGCGGTCATGGGAGGCAGTACAAAGAGCGCAGCGTGGTGAGCAAGGACTTTGTTAAAATATGGTAGAAGACAGGGGAGAGCTGCTGCTGTGATCTTACCTGTTGCTCAGCCTTGTAGAGTGCAGAGCTTCTTGCATTGCAGGTTGCTTGTGTGCTTGTAGTTGCTTCCTCAGACTTCTATTCTTTGAAACACTTTTTTTTTCAGTTCTTTTAGGTGATGTTTTCCAGACCTCTTATTAAAGTTACCATTGTGACTGTCTGCATTTGATTCATCTTTTTCTTAAAGAGCAGTGCCCCGAAGTGTACAGCACGCTGTAAATAGAACAGAGCAAAGGTCCACCCTTGTAGTCCCTGTTCTTCACGCATCTGCTGTTGTGTTCGCCGTTTCCACAGCGGCTGAAGGCTGGAGTTGAGCTGTGATCCACTTGGACCTCTCTCTGAGAGCCTGAAGAGCTGCTGCCTCCCCAGCTCTGCACCCTGCGTTTGTGCAGTTGGTCCTTCCTGCCAGAGTGCTTTTCCCTACCAGTTTTTTTCTTCCCAACCATTTCCCCAGTTTGCCAAGTTTCTTTGGTACAATGTTCCAACATACCTGCCATTCTTTCCAGCTTCATGTCCTCTGCAATTTAACAAATATACTTTTTAGTCCAACATCCATGTTGATGATGAAAACATTGAAAAGAATTGGATCCTGGGTAGACCCCAGTGTGATACATCATCTGTTTCTACACTGAATTCACTGATAGTTCCCTCTGGGTAATTTTTTTAGCCGCTTCTGAACTCATGTCATGGTAGTTTCGTTATATGCAAGTTTTTCTCAGCATGTTTGTGAAAGCAGAATGTCACTACTGAATAACTCAAGTACATATCTTGCTTCTACTCTATCATAGTTATTTTCTTGTGGAAATAAATTCTAATGGTTTGGTAATGAAAGTTTGCTATTTTGAGAACTGAAATTATAAATCATCTCCTCCCTTTTTTATTTCTTAAGGCAAGGCACTACTTCTGCCTATTTTTCAATCCTTTGACACCCTACCCAACATGCGTTCCCAAACAAAATCATTACAGATTTTGAGGCTGCTGAACCAGTTCATTAAATACTTCAGGATAAAGTCCAATTGACTGGAAAACATCTGTCTTGTCCTTTCTAGCATGGTCTCTCTCTATTTGAGGCTAAAATTTTATTCCACTGTTGCTGGCTTTAGCTGCAAGCAGGTGGCTAGCACAGCTGCTTTTTCTATTGGAGACTGATGCAAGAAGTGTTGTCTCTTAGCTAGAAGAACTGACCCTGTGGAGAGCTAATAGTGCCATGGGAATAAGCTGTAGGCGTCTGTTTGTTCTGGTAATGAGCATTAGTATTTTTAATCAGTGTGTGGTAAGTTCAAGATGACAAATGCCTGCCCAGTGCTCTCCGTGGAGAGCTTGTTTCTCGGCTGGTTTTCTAGGGCAAAGGGAATTCTTTCCTTTCCCGGATTCCACTGGAGACACTTGTTTGACCTAAAGGCTCTGCCACTGTTGCTTATTCTCTATCTGAGGTTAGGCCCGTCCCTCTGCAAGATGTCATCCCCACTGCAAACCAATTGTCGCAAACAGGAGTCTGACCGCAAAACAGAGATAAGGGAACGGGAAACATCCTGCTAAAGAATGTGACTGCTGTGGAAGTGGATGCATTCCTCAATAAAATAGGCCAAATTCTGCTTTCTGCTATTTCCTTTGCCTTGGAATTTTGATGGCAACTGCATGTGGGTGTCATATAATCATGCCTCGGATATGAGGAGTTTAGATTTCCCTGAGACATCACTTGAACTGAATCTACCTGGACCTGCTTGCTTGGAGATTCTCTGCTGAATACTGCGATCCTTGCTCAGTCTGCTCTCGAGTAAGTGAAATCAAAGGGAATTTATCTGAGAAGGAGTAAATGAAAGACGAGTGGCTATTTATTGCTAGGGTCAGTGGTCAGATAAGCTTATTCTCTGTGCAGCTGAGAGGGATTTGCTCTGTGTTATGTTAGTATTTTGGCAACACTTGCACACTGAGGAAGGGATAAGTACTTTGCTCTATAGGGAGAGGAAGATTTTCAGGAGACATGATAAAGAAAGAAAAACAGTAAGGCAGAGGATTTGGTGTGTTATGCTCAGCAGGGTGAAACAGCCTCATGGAGATCTGTATGATCTTGGGTGACTTGCGAGGTGCTGTGCACGGAAAGAGGAGCACTGGACATTATACCAAAGAAAAAGTAAGGGCTCAGCTGCTTTCTATTCCACGCTGGAATAGGAATATCTGGAGGGGAGGGGAAAAAAAAAAAAAACAAAAAACAAACAAGTTGAGAGAGATTAAGCTAGGAAAAGGGCAAATTGGGTAAATATGCTGGATCAGTATCAGAATAACGGTGGCCTCTCTCGCAGCATTCTGGATGCTCTGGCACTTGAATTTGCCAGATAGGTACTAAGTTGGGGCAGTAATGTATCACTGAAGTGTATAGCCCTGTATATAAGAAGAAAAACGTGAATGGGCACAGGTGCCTAAAACCCTAGATATCTGATTTTGATCACTGAGAGGTATTAGAACAAACTGAAGGAGAAAATAAATGCATGTGTTGCAGGTCAATAGCTTGGCAGTGCTGACTTGCAGTCATTGCTGTGAGATCTGCTGATATTTCCAGGCATCCCTCCTCTGCTTGTTAGGACAGCCCTAGCTGTGGAGTACTCGTGGACAGTCGCTCAGAACGTTATCCACTCTCTGGAACTGTTTTATCCAAGATACATTGTCCACATGTCGTGATCCACCCTGCTTTTCTGAAGTAAAGGGATGAACTGAAAAGCACCAGTTATGCAAACCCATTAGTACCAAATGGCAGCAGTGCCGATTGCAGGGTGGCTCTTTGCGCATCGTGAGTGAATTACGGGGAACGCTTTTGTTTGCTTGGGGCTCGCTTCCCTGAACATCTGGCACACGGTGGCAAAGCAGCCAAGTGAGGGCAAAGGTTTCACTAGAAATTGGCAGCTCCCAAGCTTCCTTCTCATGTGGTAATGAGCCTGACGCCGCTTCCAGCCCAAATCGCTGCAGCCTTTGCCAGAAAGGAGTCACTTGTGCAGTAAGTGCCTGCGGCACCTTGAAGCTCTCTTTGATAGTGAAAATCATAGAAGCGAGTGAGCACCTGCCTGCAAGGAAGGCCAAGTTCAGCTGTCTGTCCCTTGCAGGGGCATGCTCAGAGCGTGCACACAGCACTGATGCCATCTGAATAGGAGCCGTCCCCCAAGCAGATGTTGAGGCTTAAGCAATGGCCAGGCCATAAGGCCTCCTTCCTTCTTCCAGCATGTGGCTGTTTTCCGCTGGGGATTCCAAGCAGGTCGTGGTTATACAAGTGCATCTTTCTCTTTGAACTGAGTATTTCTCTGCAATTCTAACCTAGGACCGCTGCTGCCAGGTTCTATTTTGTGGCCTTATTTGATAACTACATTTCTATGTAAGCAGCTTCCCTCCAGTCTTGCTAGGCTATGTGGTAGAGTACATTTTTGCCTTGATGGGCCTGCCTTACTCTGCTAGAGCCAAGGCCTTGGTGCTGCCACAGCCCTCATTGCCTTCCGAGCTCTTACTTAGGGGTCCTCTTCTCTCAGGTAACGGCTTTGACAGGCTATGTGATTGCTAGGGCAGACTGTGGACTTCACAGCCTCATAGTCTGCTTGTCTGTGGGCTGTTCACAACCGTGAGAAAAACTATGAGAAGCCACTGTGCTCCTATCAGCTTGAGGAGAATAGTGAGGCCGTGTTCTGCTCCTTATCATCCAGCTCCGAGTAAAGCTTCATCCACACGCACATATTTGTGGCTGGCCTAGGGGCCGAGTGCAGCCTTTGAGTAAATCTTTTCTCTGGGCCTGGCCTGCGGAGGGGGAACATGCTATTTCCAACACTGTCACTTGCTGTGGGTGACAAATGGAGTGCAGGTGCCAGCACACAGCAGTTTCATTCCAGTCTGCTTCTAGATTGCAAATTTCCTTTCTTTCCCTTTTCTCCTCCCACAGGCTTGTTTAAAAAGCGCTTTGTATATTGTTGGTCCTTTCAGCTTTGAAAGGCCTGTGAGGAAAACTCATTAGCCGTTTTCTGTGGAGCTGTAAACTCAGCACTAGCTGCCTTAATGCATTATAAATGTGAAGTTTGGTTACAGATTTGTAGCCTGATCCTGTGCAGAGACATCTCTCCAGCCCATCCGCTACAGGTACCTGTGGGTAGACATTGCCTGATGTCCTCCTGCTCTCCTCACACCTCAATGGAAGGGAACAGGAGCTGGACTTGCTGCTCCACGATAAATGAGAGGATGTTTTTGATGTGGGAAGCGAACTTACGGGTGGTTGTATTTCGTTCACAAATACGAGTTTTCCCCTAGTTCACTACTCACCCCCTCGGGGCTGAGCTCCAGGAAGGCATGGCAGTGAGTAAGGCAGCCCGCTTGCCGAGCGGGCCTGATGAGGCTTGCGCGGGCAGAGGCAGGAGGGCCTGTTCGGTGGCAATAGCCCTGTGGTCACCACGGGTAGCAGGAAAGGCCGTTTCCGCCCATGGAGCGTGGGTAGAAACATGAGTGTGGCAGTGGCGAGAGGAGACAACACCTTCTCGCATGACCGGGACGGTTCCGCGCCTAATGCAGAGCAGCCGAACTGTTACTAAATGCTGCCGCAAAGAAAATGCCTTGTGATAAAGTTAAAATTTAAGGTGGCTTCTTCTGGCTCTTACCAAATGGTTTATGCTATATTCCCTCGGCAAAGAGTGGATGGGATTTGGTTTGCCTTTTGGCGATGACTCCTGGGACAGTGCTGATTTTTTCCGGGTTTTGTAGCCTGGTCTCTCTCTGGCTGTGCTAAAGGCTAGTGGAGATACCTGAGGGGTTGTTCTCACCCAGACAGGACCTCCCCCACTGCCAGCCAGTGATGTACATGGGTGAGAATGGACCAAGAGATCCAAGGATAGTATTTAGAAAAATAATCTGCCTTTGTGACTGGTCTAAGAGTTCAGAGCCCTTCCCAGAAGAGAGAAGCTTGAACATTGATGCACTGCAGGAGAAAGTGAACCTAGTTTCTCTCCAGAGATAGTCAAAAGACAAACAGGAAGATCTGTAGTCGTGATGCACAAAATCTTGTCCCTGCTGGCTGGAAGAGGGAAAGCCTAGTTGTGTAGAGTATAACTTTTAATGCACTTTCGGGTACCACTGTGGTGAGGACCATACGGGAACTTCAGCAGATTAATGACCTAGTTTATAACATGGGCCTTGGAGGAGACTTCCTGGCCAGATTCCCAAAGTAAGGTTATTGGTATGGAAAATTCAGGCTGGAGCTTGCCCTTCATACATACCTGCATGCAACAGTATAATAAGATTAGGCAGGTCACTACATAGCTGAGAGTTGTTCCCACCCAAACATGCTCGGTCTGTCTGGAAGTACACTGTCAACCTTGAGCTGGTGGCAAGGGCTGCTCTGATGCTGTTGTAGTGTGCTTGTGCACCACTTAATACTATCCGATTTATGCATTCTGCACAATAAAATTGTATCCATCTGGAATGGGTAGTCATCATGTTCACAAGTCTCTAGTCATGTCCAGAACCTAGAACTTCTGAGGCAGCTGAAGCCAAAAAAAAAAAAAAAAACTGGGTGAAAAATCCCAGGTATCAAAGGTTTGAAAAATGTTTGCATTTGCAAGAACAGAATTGTTGATGACCCCAACTTTAGACAGGTCCTCTTTAAAATATAAACCAAAATTAACTTGGTGCTCTCACCTTTCTAGCTATGTCCACAGTATGTATTACTTTTTTTTTCCTCTCTTATTTTTGTTTTGTTTGCTTACCACTGCCTAATTCACTTTTTCACACACTCTTCTTCCTATTATAAGATAAGAAACATTTATTTATGCTAGTTTCTGGTAGTCCTTAAAGAACGCTTATTCCATACCTGCCAAGAGAGCATCCTCTCTATTTCTGGCTCAGTAATCCTAACTGTTATATGAAAATCCTAAAGCTCCAGTGATATTTTGCTCCTCTCTAGTTCTTCTTCCTTAACATCATTTTTAAATGAAGTGATCAAAGCTGGAATTTCCTTCTGAAGAGACTGAATCATTGCTCAACGAGGGCATCTTTTCTGGAATCGCCTCCCCATCCTGCTTTGTCCAAAGACAATTTCTGTTTTAGAAATGTCCTCTTATCTCTTCCTTTTCTTCTGCCATCCAACTGATAATTATCATCCTCTTCCAGATTTTGGATCATTCCCTCCTTCTCCACCCATGATTCAGCTAAAGTCAAAAAAAGAGGGATAATTGTCCTCTAATTTAGCGTTGCAGGTTTTCACATCTCTTCTTTTGAAAAAACAGCATGAACAAAGGCCAACTGAAGAGCAAGTGCAGCTGTCTTGGGGGGGGGGAAAAAAAAAAAAAAAAAAAGCATCCAGAGGTACTTATGTTGCGTTTCCCACCTGGGCAGGCAATGGTAAGATTTTGACATCAATATTATGCAAATCCTGGTAGGCGCATTTCAAGGTCACAGCACATGTAACTGGTAGCGGAATTGATCAAAAGTAGGCTCAGAATATTCAAGGCAATGTGGAGGAATTTGCTACAAATCTGATGCTGATCTTGATGAAACACTAAGTCTGTAAACAGCAAAACTAATGAAACTTGTTTGCCTATGGATTTGCAACCTTCTCTCTTGCACTTTCCTGTTGTACTGTGATACTCTCAGATTTCCCTTACAAATTCCCTTACAAACACCTTATAAATACCCAGTATCCTTTATCCTCTCTTGGATCTCTAACAGTTGATTGGGTCCATGCTGGCTGCTGTATAGGTGGGCGTATATCCAGTGCCATATACCCAGTGAACAACTAATTGCAGAGTTTGTGCTGCGCCGTCTCCTCCAAGCCACATACACAAATGTGGGTGCTCTCTTCCATTCGGACGTACCCCGCTTTACCACCAGCTCAGCCCGTGCCTGCTGGGGATATTGTGTTACCCACATACACAGCGGATGTGCGTCTGTACTGGAGCAATGTTTTGTGAGTCCAGTACAGAGGAAAAGCCAGGGATCATCAACAGCAGTGAAACTGAGACATCACCCAGAGAGCATAACCCATTCGTGCAAGTGGAGTAAAGATGTCCTGTGCTAACACTTTGGTAAAGAACTACAAGAATCGTTTGGAGTCTGCAAAGCCTCTGTTAGTCTAAGAGATTGAGTTCGATTTATTTAGCTTATGTATGAGATTTTTAGGAGATTTACTGATAGTCTCTCTTTATCTACCTAGGGAGAACATTTTCTTTTTCTCCTAAGACTTTTTAATTTAGGAAACGAAAGTATATCTGAAGCAAGGCATACAGCCAAAAGAAGGCAGTACGTTTATATCGGGATAATTAATTCTTGCTACATCTACCCTACAGGCTTGATAAATTTGCTCTTACTTGAAGTCTTAAAGTGAGGGCAGGGTATCTTGGTAAAGTTGCGTTCAAGCTGTGTGTAAGTGAAGGTCTGTCGGGAGGAGCCGCTGCTGGCACGAGCGCTCCTGCTGCTTGGGCAGTGCAGGATGGCAGGAGCAGCTCTGCTGGACCTCTGAGCTCTACTGGCATGAAAGAGCAGAGTGTCTTGGGCTAGGAGCTGGAGCCAGATAAAATCAGCTTGGAAAGATATGATTTCCTGGGGGTCCGAGTTTATAGTACTGCTATGATGCATCTTTGGAGGTATGACCTGAGCGACTACTGCGACGTCCAAGGTGGCTGCAGTCCCATGCCTGGGAGCTTCTGCTGCCTGTGAGTACCCAGCTTTGCCTTGCAGGCTTGAGTTTCCTTCTGGTCCTGGCTTGTGCCTGTGGGAATCCCTGGCTTTGCTCTCTATGCCCTATCTGCTGACTGTAAGGAGCAGGATAGCACGCCAGTAATGCCCTCGCCAGGGTAAGTCACTAAAACAGTTGTTTGCTTCATCCAATTGCCTGCAGGGATCAGAGCAAAACTTTCACTTCCTGATGAGCAATCTGCAAAATTGGTTTCCATATCCTGCAGGAGCAGCCTCCAGCATAACAAAATTCCCCAGTAGAGCACTTGAGAAAGGATTGCAACACTACAGGATGCTGCGCCTTCACCCCTGTGCAGCGTGCAGGCTCACGGAAGAGGGAAAGAACTTCAGTTTGATTTTGTAAATAAAATCACATGCTTTCTATCAGCGGCTGAAACGAGGTTCCCTTTCACGGCTCCAGGAATTTTGCTATCTGCATGAGTTTTCTTTTAAAACAAAAAAAAAAAAAAAAAGAGGGGGGGTCTGAACAGTAAATATTTATCCAAGATGTGTGGTTGTTAATATGATCCAGTCTTCAGTCATTTTGAGTGGTGTCACGATGACAGATGTTAACTCAGAAAGGAATAGATTGGACGATTTATGCCCAAAACACATGTGTTCCTTGGCGGGCTCCGTGGATAACTTGCATAGTTAGGGCTGCGTGAGCAATTTGTAAGGTTTTCTCTGCCTCGAAGCCCCGAGGGCTCTGGGACATGGGGTTGATCTATGTTTCCAGTTTGCTGCAATAAACACTGAGGTAACTAAATGCCCTGTCTGCTTTTATCTTCCTAAATTTATCTCCCCTGTGCTGCAGTGGTGCTTGGTGCTTCTGGTTGCTCTCTAGGAGAACGGAGCTTCCTTCTGCAGAAGGAGAAGGCCCCTCCTGCGTATGCGGGGCTGTGGTTCCCTAAATTCCCAGGGGCTCTCTAAATCCAGCTTCTCCTCTCCTTAACCTGCACAGTTAAAGAATGCAAACTCTTGCCTTGACAACTGAAGTGAAAATAAACCTATCGGCGTGAAGGTAGATGGCAGGAGAGAGCGAGCTCTGCGACACCTTGTGTTTGGGGTAATATTTTGATTCTTACAGTTGTGAAATTACGGAACATGTCATAGGGTGTCTCTTCTTAGCTTGGGCTAAATTTGTAAAAGGGTTAATATGTTCTTTGTTGATTTTTTTAATCAGAGACCTAAAAATGGGGGAAAATGGCCAAGCTTTCAGATGTACGAGCTTTTCTCTAAATCCACTCACAAGTTACTTTTTACTGGTTCTTCAGTTATGTTCTGGCCATGTTCAGTGAAATGAGCTTCACCCACCAGTGCCAAGGACAGAAAATACAGAGTTTATCCCAGCCAATCGGCACTTTGGCTGTTTGGAAAAACTCTCAAATGTAAATGTTCAGTTTGGATCACAGTTTATTTAAATTCTCATCTCAAAAATATTAAATAACATGACTAAAAACTATTCTTTTGTGAAAGACCTATTATTAATGTGAATCCAGAAAATAAAGTAGGGGAAGGAACTTTCTGGCATTTGCCCAACCTCTTGTTTTGTTTTTTTGCTTTTCCCTCCAAAAGGATGTTGAATAATTTGTGTATGATCTATATGAATGCTGAGCAAATACACAAATTATTTGGCTCTCATTTCAGTAGAGATGCCAAAATAGAAGACAGCTTTTTGAGTATATGTCGTAAAAGCAATGCATATATTTTCTTAGAGAGTTACTTCAAGATTCCTTCGGAAAGCAATGAGGGTCTTTAGGCCATAATTCTTATTGTTGTGACCTTTTAGCTTTTTTCTGTTGTGATGTGCCAAAAGTTTAGTCTAAATATGTGTTGTTTAATGAGATGTTTATGTTCAAACTCATGATCCAGCTCAGCTCCTGCAGAAGCTTTCCTGATGGATGTCCTCAAGCGCCCTGGGATACCCCTATAGCTTCACTGAGACCGTGCAGCATTTGTTGTTATTTTCTAACATACTGTTCAAAGTGCAGCAGGTAGCTGGGCTTAGTGTGGGGATCTCCTTATGTTTTCTGTTCTAAGCAACTGGGAGAATGGTTCTGTGATTTTATTTCTCTTGACCCCTTTGAGCTGCAATTGTCCACGCCACATGTTTGGCTCAGCTGGATATTTGGAAAATTTGGCTAACATAACTGAAGTATCTCTCAGGTCAAGGTTAGAGAAATGCCCTGTTTTCTCCTTGTTTAAAAACAACACCAATAACAAAAAGGTTTGTACCCCTTTTGTTGTAATGCTCTAGTACTTGGGGGTGGTGGCTGCATTACCATTGCGGGCTGCTGGGTCTGCTGCTGCTCCAGTGAAATCCCATGGCCTAGAGCTGGTAGGACTGTGCCCTGGGTTTAATTATTCAATTTGATAGAGTTTTTGTTGGGTTCATTTTTTAACATATTAAATTACACTTTAAAACTTTATTTAAAAAGCCTTATGGTTGGTAAAATCAAGCCATCAGGAGTTAGAAAAAGCCAAAAGTTAAGATTGCCTTTTCATCAGTAAGTCATCTCTCTTGTGCTGTTGTTATCCTTAATTGCATAATTACGTCCTGGCTCTTTTGGAGCACTGCAGTCTACCCAGCGGAGAGGGGAGACCAAGATTTAGTCTGGTTTCTGTAATGGAAGTAGTTTTGCCTTTGTGTGAGTAGTTGCAGAAGCAAAAGAATGGGCAGTAAATGTGAGAGGGGAGAAGCGATGGCCTCCTAATTACAGACATTGAGGATTCCTCTCAAGGAAGTGGTTTAGCCTTTAACTTACTAACGTGATGCTGAGCAAGTTAGAAGAGAATTTCCTGAGGGCTGGTTTAATTCTCAGGAGGCAGCTTGAGCAGGAGAGCCGGGTGCTGAGCAAAGTCAGCGGGCTCGTGCTGCGGGCTCACCACTTCTGCTGGAAATCCAGGACGTGGGCACCTGGCGTAGAGCGTCGGAAAGCCAAAAACACTGTGGGCGTTCGTCCCGCTTGGCGTTCCCACCTGTGAAGGGGTGTAATACATGCTGCCAAATATTGCAGAGATTCTGTAAAACATTTAGATATATGGTAGCACAAGAAAAATCTGGTGAAAAAATCAGAAATACAAACAATACAACAAAAGTTTTAAAGTTCCGAACTAAAATTATAGGCCATCCTACTTCCAGTTCTTACTAGCTTGTGGTTTCAGCCTTTCAGCCATAGGATGGTTTAATATAGGCTGAGCGTGACCATAGCGTCCTAAGCTATGTGATAACATTAATAGTGAATCAAAAGAACTTGTTCCTTATGGACATAAAATGTCCCATAAATAATGGTGTGATAATATAGAGCCTGTTCTCCTTTGAGATTTTTCTGAAACTACTTTAGGCTGTTGGTTTTTTTTTTCATTGAAATATTAGTATTCACAGACAAGAAAAATCACAACGCAAACATAAATTATCTGAAATCTAAATCTATCTAAATCCTTCTGTGCTTTCACTAAAAATATCCTCCTCGCCTAAAACGTTTCAAAAGAGGGATATTTCTTCAAATTTTGGCTTGAAATCCATCTTACGTTTTGAACAAGGAGTATGTAGTACAGTCTATCTATCACTCTGTTTGCACATAGTACCCATATATCTTCTAACACGGCGTATATGAAGTGTTGTTTATGTTCTGACTTGTGAAACACAGTATTCATCAGAATAATCTTTAGTGGTTTTTTTTTTTTCAGCTATTAATGATGAGTTGTTTTCTTCACAGGACAGTCTCTTTTTCAATAACCTCTTATTATTTTACCACTTGTGAACCATATTTTGCTCTCAGTTACACTGATAAAACTGTAGAAATGTATTAAAAGCAAAGGAAATTCTTTGGATTTGCAAAATAGTATTAAAGTTAATTTGTTCTCCCTGAATCTTTAGAGCTTGTCCTCATGCTGCCTAGCGCTGTGAAGTGGGAGGGAATGGTTGTTAATTGGATCAACAGCATAGGAGCTCCATATCTGTGTTCGTTTAGTTTAGCCACAGCACTTTCAGTTATATAGATTAAGCAAAACTTGAAATGCAATAGAGTTATTTTTATATACTTTTTCATTTATATGTAATGCATGCTTGCATATAAATAGGGCAGAAGCTTCTTACCAACAGCTGTAGTTACGAATGCGTTGCTGAATGTATTGTAGGAAACCAAACTGGTGCATAATGTACGTGCACTAACCTCCCTTCACAGCTGGCCTTTGGTCCATAGGGGACTTGCTGCCTTTTGAGGCCGTGTCTCTGGACAGGGCACCTTGCAGTTTGTTATGTTGCTGGGACACCTTATCACTCAGGTGTAAAATCTAAACTTTAAAGCCTTCAACTACTATTTGGGATTAATAGTTTGCCTCCTCTTGTGGTTTTCTTGCAGGGATTTTAGCTTGCTTATTGACCCTATCAAGTCTGGTCTCCAGCCAGCGTAAATAGGTAGCATAAACTCCACTTTGCTGCTGATAAAACCTGGCCAGCAGAATTAGCTTTTCTCCTCCTTTGTTCTGAAAGGTTCTGGTAGCACCAGTTATTAAGAGCTGCTTTTGTCTCCATCCTGCTTCCTTATTGTTGTTAGTGAAAGAAGATGTATTTGGACTTCATACTGAATAAAAGCTTAATTTGTGGGGTTTACAGCCTACCAGGAGTTCTCTTGCCCAGTATTGACAGCTGGCAATTCTGTGAGATTATTGAGAAATGGGGATTACTGTCAGAGGAATGACTGGGAATTTACAGCCAGTTGATTTTGGGCTTCGTCACTGGGAGGGGTTTTGAGAGGAGATATGAACATGATAAAGTATTAGAACATGTCATGTTGTTAGACGTTCCAAGAGCTGCGTCTGTGTTGGCAGATAATCAAAGAGAAGATGAGGGGAAGGGTTTGAGCCCGGAGTGCAAGTTCGTGCCTAAGGCAGAGAAAGAGCTTTTTGGTGTGGCAGATAAGGGTACAACGCAGTGCGGTTAGCAGCTGAGAATGGGGAAATTCAGAATTCCCTGAGCGCTGGCCACTGGAGCAGTGTGCAGAGGGTGGTGTCGAGTTCTCCATCGCTTTGAGAAAGCTGGATAAAGATATTTGAAGTGTGGCTAGTGGGTCTGGCAGTTGACCATGAGCCCCGATTGCAGGCTCTAAGCACGTCTGTTCGCACAATTGAAAATTGCACGTTACTTTGATAATCAGTGGAAATGATGCAAGTTCATTTATACTAACACTTCTAGGGAAGCATTTTCTAGCCCTCTGTGTCTACTTGACCGCTCAGAAATGCAATGTTGGCTGATAAGATGATAATTTTCTGGTGGAAACATGCCATTCAGTTCTAATGCAGTTATTCCTGAGCAGAAATCTTTCAAAAGCCTCTGCAGATGCATTACAGCAACTCTGCCATAGCCTGGGCCTGGGTGACGCTGAGGGTGACAAACCCAGACTAACCCGCTCCAGCAGAGGCAGGTGCTGGGCTCTCTGTGGGTCTCTCTGAGGCTCTGTGACGGGGCTGGCATGTTGTTCCCTGGCTTTTTCTTCCCCTCATGCTCTTCCTTCCTCTCCATTTTGGGTGTTACCAGCCAGCTACAGGCTAAGTGCCTGGTGTAGTTAGTCTGAGACCCACCACTTTCTCTTCTATTAGCATGATGGATTTTTTGTTTGTTTTGTTACTGTTCCCAATCAGGGGTTGAAAGTTTCATTTACTCCAGATTCTCTCTCCAGGCTTTTCACCTTTTTGGTTGCTCTGCAGCAAAGTACTGCATGATAAGTCTTTATTTAACAGCGTGTTGCTCGTAGATGACTGCTGCAATCTCTCTGTCTCCTTCCCATCAGATTTAAAAGTCTTCCAGAGTAGTGCTGCTTGCACTCCTAAATCCAGGAGTATCCCAGAGATAGAGAAGAGGCAGCATCAGTCTTCAGGATGCTGCAGCGCTACTCCTCATTGTACACTGGTATTAGAAGTGTTGTTGTTCTGAGGGAATTGCTGCTGTCACCTCATACCATCCCTAGAGGTATGGTGCTTGCCTGCTGGGCTGAATTCACACATTTTATTTAGCACATGAACCTTCGTTACTTCTGCGAATTGACAAAAGTAGGGGTTAAAAGTGGCTTGTATTGCCCCTGCAGTTATTAGGCAAGGCCTACCATTTTCATATCCCTTCCTTACAACCTGTCCTCTCTGATGGGTCATGTGTTGAGGTCCTGGATTAGGGTCTCTGGGGAGGGCATTGCTGCATCTCTCTGCATTAAAGCTGTACAAGAGATTGGCTTGAAAGCCTCGGCCCGCTCAGATTTTTACTAGTTTTTGAATAGCCTCCTTTCAAGCCTTTAGTTATGTTGTTTCCAATTATACCATTTGGAAAGCGCTCCAAGATTGCTTAAAAACATTGTGGACCTTAGAGACTTGTTCTTCAATCATGCTTTCCTGTCTGCCTTCATCTCGGCATTGCTTGTTTCTTTATGCCTGCACTGTAAGCTCCTTGAGGCAGCCCTGGCACAGTGGCCACTGATCCGTGACGGAGGCTCCGGGCGCACAGCAATACCAACAAACAAGAGAAGTTGGGACTTAGCATGGGGAAACCTAATTACCATGGTTTCTGCTTTGATGCTAGGATGTGATGAGGTACTGCGGGAATATTGCCTGAGCGCTCTGCCGACTCGCTTTCCAACTTGTTATCGTTACGGCAATCAGGAAGGGAGACGTTGTGTCCGCAGAGGCCCGTCCTGCAGGACCGCGAGGAAGCGCAGAGCAGGTTAAGCCCCGACCTCGGAGCTTGCATGTGCTCCTGAATCTGGCAGGAGACGAGTGCCTCCCTCCCAGTGTCTGCCTGTCGGATGCGTGTTCGTCTCCTTTCAGCCTAAAAAGGGACAGCGTTCCTGATGGGAAGTAATTGCTTTGGATACTTTGCTGAACATCTGTGTCCAATCAGACCGAACATCTACATTAGGCATAATAGCAGCCCTCAGCCGAGCATCAGCAGTAGCAAGGAGCCTTGGAACGGGCTGCGCTTCCGAGTCGGCAGCTCCGAGGGGGTGATGTAGGAGAGCAAGCCTCCTGTGGCTCACAGTTGTGGTGAGGCTTTGCTTTGTAGCCTGCCAGTGACAAGCTGCAGAACAAAACCACAAGGCTCGAGATGTAGCTCGACACTCCCGGGTTTGCAGAGCCAAACCACAAGGCTGA
This sequence comes from Tinamus guttatus, assembly GCF_059628265.1. Lineage (NCBI taxonomy): Eukaryota > Metazoa > Chordata > Aves > Tinamiformes > Tinamidae > Tinamus > Tinamus guttatus. Next base: position 6,036,982 of record NW_028288776.1, read on the forward strand.
GAATTCCAGTAATTATGAGCCAGGAAACCAGTTTTTAGTCCTTTGTCAATAAGGAGAATCCCGGGGCTTTGCCTACTGCGTAGTTAGAAATAGGAGAAACGCCTAATGAGACTCCAGATCTAAAACGTTTTGGGGGAAAAAATGTGAAAGGAAATATTACAAAGGGTCTCCCTCAAGCACCTGGGGAAAACAGAGCAGAAGAGTTACAGGGATGAACACCAAACAAGTAGGAATGAGACCAAAAAGAGAGTAACCAGAGCAACTGCAGAGCTGTGTGATATCTGAGAAAAGGGGCCAGGATGAATGACCAGAGAAAGAGCCCTGCTGAAAGGGCCCCAGCGGGTGGGCAGTGTTCCTGAACATGGACAGGATCTGTGCTTATTTGGTACTTGCATTGATCTAGTCGAGAGAAACATTCTTAGTGTTTCACACAACACTAGGCCAATAGACAACTGTGATAAATGTTATCACCTTTTTCTGAAAAGCTCAAATAATAGCAAAACATGAAAACCCTCCACTGTACATTTTCTTTTTTTTTTTTTTAATATAGCATGTGATGTAAAAGTCATGTCTACTTAAATCCAGTAACATATTTAGAATATCTCAGAGAGGTTATTCCAAAGAAAAGGCATTTTTGTCCACTTCAAGTAGCTTGCAAACCTTTATTTCAAATTGTTTGCAAAATGTAAGGATTGCCGTATTTAGAGTTTCCCATGAAATCTTAATTCAACTCTTTTAAATTTATTTTGGTTACAGGGTCACACACTATTTTTCCAGGGAGTGCCTGCTTAGACCCGTGATAAGATGGTTTCACAGAATGAGTAACTATTCAAGATTTCTGTTTATCATCTTCATTTCTGAGAGACCTGAAGCGTGCTTAATGCAAGTGGAATCTGTGATTTTTTTGATCTTCTTGCAACTGAAAGACCTCTGCTTTATATGTGCCTTTAGGAAATTCCAAAGGTTTAATATTCATCCAATTTTTAATGAATTTTCACAAGGAGGCAGAACTCAGCTGACATACCAAATCCCTCAAATCCATTGGTAAAATAGTTGTAAGATTTTATTAATGTTTGCAAAATTGCGGTCCTAATACTTTTTTTTTAATGGTAGGATTGCTTTTCTTCAAACTTAAACTCAGGGACTGGAAATGTGGTGTTATAATGGGAAGTGTTAGATCACTTTGACTTCAGGCATTCCTGCTAATTCAGCTATAATGAGAAAACAGTAAATGCCAATAGGGTTTTTTTCCATCTAGAGCTTGAGAGCCCTTTACCATTGTCAGGATGTGACACTGGTGGTGGTCAACAGAAGTGTATCACATATGGGCAATGTTGAGGTGGGATGTCATATCAAAATAGGATAGATGTGGCACAATGGGACTAAGTAAAATAGTAGACTTAATGCTAAAAACTGTGAGAGAACAGCTTTTAGGTTTCTTTCATTCCCAGTGTGTTTGTAGGAATGCTTTAAGACAACTAGGCAGTGGAAGGGATTAAGTTGTTAATAAGGTTGCAAAACCAGCAGAAATGTTCACGGAATAATTCTGCTTGGTATTTGGAACAAAACAGGAATGCGTGTTTTGATCATGAAAGGATGATGCAAGTATGTTCCATGATATTAATATGTTATGACTAAAATGTTTAATCTTTAAAAGAAGTAAATATTTATAAATCAACAGGCTTGGTAGTTTGCACCCAGGGGTTCTCAGAGAGGTATGAGAATGATCTCTCTCCTTGAACTTGTGCAAGGATCTGTCTCCTCTCCCCTGTGCTCCTTTGGAATATTTTGTAAAAGTTCTTTTAATAAGGGAAAATCTCAAAGGCTGGATAACTGCTAACACTGTGCAAATATTCAGAGGAGTAAGTGAGATGACCGAGGCAGATCTACTCTGACCAACCTGACTAGCTCTGAGCAGAAAAGTGCAAAAGCCAACTGGGGACTCAGTATGGCGGTAAAAGACAGGTGCCTGAGTGCCAATGACCATGGCTTTGAGAAAAGAGAGACCAAAATAGGGGTCTCATTCTTTAGAATTTAAAATTCAGTGCCAAAGGGTAGCCATGTGCCGCCTCTGTGTGGAAGCCTTGGTAAGGACGTGTTGTGGGATCTCGGAGCAGCCACAAGCAGTGTCGCTGGTCAAGTGCGGAAGGAACAGGCTGCGGCAGAGTTCACGTTGGCAATCACAGTGGTGATCTCTACAGGGTTCGGGAGGTCTCCTGGAGGTTTTTGAGGGATTATCAGCATTTTCAGAAGTGATGTGGAAGCAACTATGAAGTTGCTGTTAAACTGCAAGTGGCCTAAAGCTGGTGTAGAAAATGGCAATGTGAGATATTCTAAGCACATGCTTTTTATGCAGTTTAATGTCCATGTCCGTTGTGTGTCATGGAGATGGCTCAATGCTGTGAGGAGGAGGTATTGAATCAGATTACCCCGCCAAGGCTGTTAGCAGATTAAAATTCTTGCTCTCCTCCCTTACTCCGAATATCTACCCAAACAGAAGTGAAACAGTGCAGTGTTACTGTTCAGCAAGTCCTGTGACAAGGATGAACCAGATATTTTGCGAGCATCATGCTATGCCCGTGACACTGTCTGGACCAGCAAGAACAGTGACAGGAAGTAATGGGGTGGAGAAACTTGAACCCCTCTTCAGGCAGGGCTGTGTAGCAGGGTTATATTCAAAGGCAATGCCCTCTCATGTGCATAAGTTGAATTAAAAAACAATTTGGAGGGAAAACATGGACATACTTGGTTGTTTTTCTCTTGTACTGTGAACATGCATGGCTCTTTACAGGGGACCTTTCATAAGCTTACATTTTATTTCGCATAAAGCCTAACAGAAGATAATCTAGGCTAAAGAAGCATGTAACCTACATACAAAGTAGAGGTGGATGGCCCTATTTAGCTCTTTGAATGTTCTCAGGAGTGTTTGCTGCCAAGGATATGTCTCCTTGCAGGTGAGAGTGATCTCAGCGTATGCTGGAATGCTTAAACCATTAATCAGACTAGCTGAAGTATCAATAAGACTGAAAGCAAAGTCCCTGGTGGGGAGGTTGTTCATGCTGAAGCCCCAGACCCTCTTTTTTTATGGCACTTGTCATCCAGACTGTCTTGAGTGTATCTGCACATGCTGCCATTAGATTAATGCCAATCTTTTGTATGCAATTGTGCTCATTATTTTATCTTTCCTTTCTATTTTTTTCTCTTTTATTTTTTCTCCTTTTTGTTTCCAGAGTGCCTCTGATGGCTTTTGGAAGTCAGTTGCAACCCGTGTCCCAAGGGAACCTCATGAGATACGTATCCTGAATCCCTACTTCATCCAAGAGGCAGCTTTCAGCTTCATTGGACTGCCTTTCAACAACGGCCTGATGGGCAGAGGGGTAGGTATATAGGTATGAAGAGGAGTAAGCAACAGCAAGGCAAATGACAGAAGTAGCAGCATAGTAGACTTCTGTTTTTACTTTTTCTTCTGGCCTCCACTTGTCTTCCAGAAAATCAAGACTGTCCCAGTGAAGGGCACAAATAATGAGCAGTTGCCTTTATTTTTTCTATATATTTTTAAATAATACATTATTTTAATACACAAGATATTAGTTAAGCTGAGAGAAGAGAGAATCCGGAAATGAAAATGCTGTGAACTGAAGTTTATGAGGTTTTGATAGGTTGTTTAACACACATCAGATTGGGAAATGAAGGCAATTTAATTGAAAACTGATGGTTCACTTCATGAAACTCCATTCAGACATTAAAAAAGTCATTTATGGAGCTCTAAGAAAAGCAGTCTTTGCCCATGACCCCTGTCAGAGTGTGTAATTTTTTTTTCCTTTAAATGGGGCAGCAAGAGTTCTGCAGGTGTAGGTGGGCTGGAGTGTTAGTATAACCCATGTTGTCTGTGCAAGAACAGTCTAATATATAGTGATTCTTAAAAGCAGGGAGAGAGAGTGCACTATGGTACAATTTTTACAGCAAATGTCAGCTACGTGGAGCTGCTGGCACTTCACACTCTTGTGAACCCTGCATCAGTGCAAACGCTTCAGTGGGAGCTGCTTCTGCTGGTGCAAAGAGGGGGGAACAGTGCGAGGCAGATCCTGGTGACAGGTTCGTGGATGGGGACACACTGTGGCCCCCACGCTGAAGGGCACCGCAGGGCTGCGCACGCGAGGATCAAGGCTGGAGGTGCCTTAATAAAGGCCAACACAAAATCCTCATAAAGGGCAGTAATATTCCATTTCTCTTTGGTTTTGATGCCTAAATAAACTTGAGGGCTCCTTTTGCATGCCACATATGGTAACAATGTGCTGCCAATTAACTTTGTAATTTGGGGGCTTTTTCAGCAAAGTTGAGGAGAGCTAGTAAAACAGTTCAGGGCTGATCCCAAAGCTCTTCTCCCAGATTCCAATAAATGGTGAATGTAGTAACATCCTCCGCTTTGATAATATAATTTGGGCCAGATGGTTCTGGAGGATAGCAAAGGGGCACAACACAGACATGCGTTTAGTTTGCACATGTGGCATTGGTAGCCAGAAGCTGCTTTAGAGCAGCAGGGGCTTGACTGGAGCATGTACTTATCTCATCGAGGAGCAAAACTGGACACCCACAATGAACAGTGACTTCCCTCTGGGACCAATAAAGTTTTGGGGAGCCGTGTCAACCATTTACTGAAGTCTTAGAGAAAAGAGAGAGCTCCACTCTTCTGGGGGGACAAGCCAATGATAAAGAAAAGCTTTAGTTTAAGATGCTAGCAGTGTCTGGGGAAAATTAAAGAAATATCTGTGCCTCGAGCTAGTTTAGCACCAGAGAAATGAGCTGTTAAGGATCTTGTCTTTGATTAAAGAATTCTCTCAGAGAGGGGCACAGACTTGGCTGCCTCGCTAGATGATGATATAAATATATGTGGTTTACATGTTGGTGGTAGTTCTGTGTGTAAGTCTGGGCTTGAAACCAAGCAGCAGTGGTATTGCAGCTGGTAGTCCAGCAGGCTGAGGTGGCTGGCAGGACGGTTCAGATGATGCACGCAAGTTCTCCGGGCTCTAAGGCCCCAGTCCAGACTGGTGTTTGTGGCTGTCTCCCTACTGCTCCAGTGCATCCATAGAACTATTTACGTGTCGTTTCTTCTGAAATTAAACTCTGTTGCCTGGAATTGTAACCCTTTACTTTGTTCATCCTTTGGAACTGAATCTGCAGACCCCTTATTAGGGAGATAAAGCATCCCTCTCTGATCGGCCTCAGCACAAACTTGGCAAAGGAGGAGCCACATGCAGGAGGGTTATCAGCCTGTGTCAGGCACCCCGCCATGGATTAACACCTCTCCAGAGCGCTGACAGCTGCCCGTACTCAGAGATTAACCTCTGGTGCTGGAGACTTAGCACTTCATACCCCAGGGCTTCTCTTCTCTGTGGGCAGACAGCCTTTCTGGAGATGCCAGTGATGACCCTTTGCTTGTTAGGCAGCTTTGCAGCTCCTCTGGTAGGTCACAGTGACCCTTTCTCTCTCATTACTACAAGTTTTGCTTCCTGGGCTGTTCTTGCTGCATTGTCACTGTGTAAGGGTGTACCTTGGGACTTCTAGGATCTGTATGGCAAAGCAGAAGAGCGGTGGGAATGGCAGGAGCAGAGCATGCCTCCTTTCTTTGCGCTCTGGCAGCACCCTCCAAGGCACGTGGAGGGACAGGCCAAGGGGCACTGCAGCTGCACAGTTAGTTAAGCATAGAGACTTAGCTGAACTGCGAGCTGCGGGCTCACAGGACAGCAGGTCTGCTCATGGGCCAGGCTGCTAAACCCGTTAGCGCTGTGCAGGCTGGTCAGCCCACGGCTTGCTGAGGGATGGGCACTCGGACCAGGCATTACAGGGCAGCAGGCAAATGCGTAGCCCAGCACTTCTCAATAACTGCCCAGCCGCCTGCGTGTGATAAGTGTAAGATAACAATCTTCATCTGATAACAATCAACAAGGGAGTTACCTCTTAGTGAAAGAGGAGGCCACGAACACCCTCTTAGCATGGGTTACCACAGAACAGCTCACACATAGTGGTCATGCCCTTGCTTGCCCTCTGCTAAACGCTGTCTGTATGGCACGTGGATCTGTTCTGTGGCAAACGGTGGATCTGAACTTGCGCATCAGATTAGATGTGGTCAAAGATATTTGACTTGGACTAAGTTAGGTAGGAGTTTGGCAGTTAAACTGCAAAACCCAAACCTGCTGGGCAGCACATCACGTCTCCAGCAGCCAGCCCCTAGCCCTTCCCCTTCGCTCTACTTAGATTCTGCCGGTTCTGAAAGTATCTTCTAATTACAGAAAGGAACAGCTAGGGAGGAGAAGGAAAGGAGTTGGAGATGAAACTAATAATAATAAAGTGGCAGTTTTTCTGGGGTATACAATATTTTAAGCTTTCCTTTAGATAAATGAATGCAGCTAAATTAAGGTGGTAAGTAAACCAATTTGAAAATACAGTTGCATGACTGCTTTTCAGTAAGTTATTCTTTTGCAACATTTACTCTTTCATTTAAAAAGGTAATAACTGGAATGGCCTAAACAATTCAATATATCTTACCCTAAGTAAAATCCTGTAAATAACTGGAATTCATTTAACATGTTAAGGGAGTCAAATATTGCTAAAAACAGATTTACAGCAGTCATTTCCTTCCAGTCCATAAGGCAGTGACACAGGAATGACCCAGGCATGGAATGAAAAGCAGCAAGAGATTTTCACATGCAACAAGCAAAGCTCAATTATGGCCTTCCTGGCTCTCCAGAGCAGGCCCATAAGGTGATGACCCAACTCCTTTAAGTCCAAGGGCAGGATTGTGTTCACTTTGCCAAACATCGTCTTTTTTTCTGCAAGTAGAAGGCCGTCTTAAAGCCTCTTCAGGGGGTCTACTCCAAGCTGAAACCTTAATTCTTTGAGGGAGAGACTTTCAACTTCCCTCTTGTTGTGGAAAACGGTGGAGGAGTCAAGTGAACCTATGTCTGCCTGTGTTGCTAAAGGCACTTCTGGTCCCCTGCCCTGCTGGCACAGACTGGCTGTGTTTGCATGGTACTTTCTAATGGCAGTGCCTGTACTTTTTAATGCCATTATAACTGGCATTAAAACTCTTGCTTCCCATCTTTCCCCATTCATTCCAGCGGATGCTATGCAGTCTAGCAGGGGGAGCGCCTTGCCCCACCTGGCTTCATGTGGGTGCTAGGAAGGCTCTTGTCTGCTGGGAGATGGCTGTGCCCTCCTTGTTCCTGTTGTCTGTCCTGTCTGTGATCACGAAACGGCCGCCCCTTCAGTATGGTACGTTCCCTCCCAGCATTCCAGCTTGGTTTGTGAAATGTGGTTGTCACCAGAGCTGGTTTCTTGCCTTGTCCCCAGTGGAGAGATGACAAATCCTTGTGAGGCCTTAGGCAATTTGGGGAGCAATAGTGGGCTGGGGAGGATGTCCAGGGGCCAGCTTGGGAGCAGGAGCCAGCCCAGCCAGCCTGGGAGCGGAGGCTCTCATTGCTCCACCAAAAACCAAGGTCTAGCTCAGACCTTACGGGCTGTGATCCACAAGGTCCCTGAGGCCGTGTTCACACCCAGGAGCCTGGCACGGCGCCGTGCCGCAAGGGCACGTAAGCCAAATGTGTAAGCACTAACAGATTTCCAGGCATGCCTCCTGGTTGCTGCCAAGCCATGTGGTTGAAAGCGGCACTGCTTGGAAGGCCAGAAAGATCTAGGCACATAGTGTGCCATGAAGAGAAGACAAGATTTAAGATGTTCTGAATCCAGATTATTCTTGAGGGACAATGCCAGGATTTTTTTCCTTAATAATGGCTTAGAATAACAAGAGGGCTGCTCTGTAGCTTGAGACTTCTTGGTTTTTATAACACAATGGTCCACAAAAACGAGCGGGCTGCTCCGTTGTTTGAGAGCTTTATTTCTACAATGCGATGCAAGAGGTGTGGTGGTTGCTGTGGTATGTCTTTGGGGCACGGCACAGGGTGTGTGTGCTGAGATAGCACTGACGCACCGTGCAGGGCACAGCAAGCCAGGGTTGGCACAGCCTTGTCCACGATCCCCAACTTCTTCTGGAGTGACCTGTCCCCCATCTGTCACTAAGGTTTAGCTGGTTCATTAGGTCCAGATCAGAGGTTAGCAGCAACTCAAAGCATGTGGGCAGTCAGCAGAGTTTGGAAACTCTTTATTTAGCTGTGTAAATGCAGCCAGAGAATAGCTGCAACTGCTCAGTCTGTCAGGTACATGAGAGAAGAGGAAGAGAAGAGGAAGAGGAGGAGCCCTTTCTCTTGGAGTTGAGGAAGGCTGCTCAGTTGGGTTTTCTGCAGCACAGCCTGGGCTGTGTCCCCAGATCTTATGGAGCCTTAAGTTTATTGTGCCGTCTGCATGTAAGGCAGTGCTTCATTTTCAACAGGGGGAAGGAGTAGCAGAAACCAAGGAGGTTGTCACAGGAAGGAAGCAGTTCATATAATTTAAACCAAATCAGGATCAAAGGAACCTATTAACTTGTTAACGATCTGTGATTGACTGAGTGAACAGTACACTCGGGATCAATATCAGTTATATGGTGATAAACCACAAAAGCAAACACTTAATGTTAATAAACACCTACAAATATCTGTCTAAGTGAATGCTGAAGTTTTGCTCACGTGCACAGCTGCAGGTTCACGCTACCCCGTCACGGGCAGCGTGGGTTGCGAGTGTTATCCCCTCTCGTGGGGGCACGGGCGCCCTACATAAGCCCCCCTCCCGTGGGAAATGCGGTACTCGAGCTTTCTGCGTGCACCCGCACTGCTCCCTGCAATCTGCAAATGCACCTGCAAAGGAGAAGAGCCTGGGCGAGTTCGGATGTGTACACCCATGCTCTGGGTGGACACCGGCTGCTCGCGGTGCCTGGTGCGGAGGATGCTCTTGTCGGCCGAGGCCGTCGTGCCAGCGGGGTGACATGCCAGTGCCAGTCCAGCTCCTGGCTGCTGCTCTTTCCACTCCGGTGTCTCTCCGCGCTCTTACAAGTTTTTGTGCTGCTTTTATACTTCTTTTCAAATGGACTCCTTTCTTATCAAAAGGCTCTTTGTAATTCCCCTGTTACCCTTTAACGTATGTGATGCTTGCTGCCTTCTTTAATGTGATCCGCTGGGAGCAAATGCCCACTTTGTGTCTTTGCTGCACATGCACCTGCATTTACACAGTTCACACTCACATTCTTCTGTTAGTGGGTGTTGTTCTTTGGGCTATTTGCTTAGGCTGGGCTATGCAAGCACCGCGAGCGTCCCCGTGCTACCCTAAGAGTGACGGAGTTCAGCGAATGGCCCAGAGGATAGTTCTGCAGTTATTTTCTTGGTGATCCTCTGTAGCCTACAGGGCTCTGACTTCAGCTGCAGGACATGAGGCTACGTCTCAGCAGTGAATGGGTGGATGGTTGCAGATCCCTCTGTCCAAGGGGAACACATGCAGAGCTAGCTTGTAGCTACCATGATATTAGAGGGCAGTAGCACAGAGAAAGCGTAATTTAGTTAAAAGTAGCAATCATCAGTCTTTTCATGTGATTTCAGGGCAACACAAAATTGCTTTGCCAACGACGCCGTGTGAATTTTGCATAGCATTAGGGCCAAAGCCGGATATGTCTATTACAGAGCAAGAGTCGGGAAGTCCTTGGGGTTTTAATTAAATTAAAGAGAAGAGCCAGCAATATGGGGATACTGGAATGTCAGAAACTACTGAAGAACTACCGAAGAACAGAAGCAGACTAGAAAGCTATCTCCCATTTTTGCCCCCAAACCATTTGGTATTTTATATGTAAATTCTGTATAAAAGTTCCAATGTTAGATATTTGATGACCAAAAGAAAGTCCGCTTTTGATTTTCATAATGTAACTCCCTGAACAGAAATAAGAATATGCTTGAGAGAAAGTTGTGTTAGTTTGGCAGTTCTCCCGTAAGGTTGGGTAGTATGATTAATTCTCTGTGGTTTGTAAAACTCACATTAGAAAGTTAGCTCTTAAACGTTAACTTGGCCAGTGAAATTCCCTGCAGGCAAAGACCCTGCGTCTCCCTTGAGCTGTACCGTGGGAATGGGCCGAGCGTAAGTGTGGGTGGCATAACGCCGTCATCGTCCTGATGGAGGACACGTTCTCACAAACGCAACCGTTTCCTTGCTGTGTTTTGGACACTGTAACTACAGCTCAGCGAAGGGAAAGGGTTTTGTGGCAAGTCCATGCATCAACTGGTGCAATTCCAGTGACATCAGAATGTCTCCTCACATGCAAAACATAAAGCCGAGAATATCTGAATTCGAATTGCTGTGCCTGGGAGGCCAGCATGTTCTCACACATTTTGAAATTTTCTGGAATTTTCTTACCCTTACCTAGTAAAATTTTCCCCAGTTTTTTTAGACCCCACCCTTGAGATCTTATGGCTACCAGTAAGCAGGATAAAAACAATTTTTTTGAGGAAAAGTGGTCATTGTCTATGGAAAAGAAGCAGCCAGAATAAAATGACTGTGTTTTTTCTTTCTGGCATCTGGAATGGGCGTAGAAGGATTTAGTAAGATCTTTTCATTTTAGATGTGCACTGTTGCAATTGTACTGAATTTTTTTTAGATTTAGTGTGTCATTTGTTTAGACATAGTAGTTTTTGTATTTTTGCACTTTTTTTCTCCAGCTTAGCATAGCTTCGTTGCAGTGCAGTGCACACACTCTCTCCATAGCCCTTAAGTTGTGATTCCAGCTCTGCTCATCTCGACTAGATACGGGTGGAGTTCTTTGCCTGGAAAATGCTGGTCTTGGGGCATGGTCAGGCAATTAGAAGGGAGCAAGTCAGCGTACTGCCAAAAGTCAGTTCCCTCAAATAGGAGGCAGAAGCTCGAAACACTCCCAATCTGTTATAAACATCAGGTGAAATGGCACAGCATTACTCACTGGTTCAGGGTAACCCATTTTTCGTGCAAGATGGTTTCTGCATCTCAGCTGAGAGTCTCTTGCTCTTGCACATCCTTTGAATCCGTGATGCTTTTGATGTGTTGGTGCGGGGTAATCCAGAAATGAAGATAAGACACCTGAGTGGATTTCTTAGCCTCTCGCTAGCCCCTGCAGCGAAGGGACCTCTTTGGATTCATCTGGTTAACAGGGAGATAGGAGTGTCTGTGAGCAAGGGTTTTTTGCTGGAAACACTCATCCAGCAGTGATGCCCTGAACCTGCAAGGGCAGTTACAGCTGTACAACATCACTGCCACAGAGCCTTGGTCGAAGCCAGATGAAATAGGAAGGATGAAGCTGGTCTTGGAGCAAGTGGCAGGTCAGGAGAGGGGAGAGGATAACCTGGTTGTCCATGCTCAGACTGCAGCTGGGCAGCTGATGTGTCAATATAGCAAAATACCCTATGCTTCAATTTCACCTTATCAGTGGTAGTGTCCTTGTGAGCAGAGAAAATGCAACTTTTGGTTGGTTGTAGAAATGATTACCCGCTAAAGACTTACATTCTTGCTTTCTTTCCTCAGAACATCCCCACCTTGGGAAGTGTAGCAATAACCATGGCTCTCCACAACTGTGATGAGGTGGCAGTAGCGGGATTTGGCTATGACATGAGCTCACCAAACGCACCACTGCACTACTATGAGAACATCAAGATGTTGGCCATCAAAGAGGTAAGCAGCTTCTGCCAAGCACATCTGCGCACACATCTGCCGACTACCTTGTCTCTGAAGCCTGAGAGGGGCAATGACAGCAACTTGCAGCTTTTCTGTAGGGGTCAAAATGCAACTCCAGCCCTGGAAGCTGGATTTACCCTTAAAATTATAGATATTCTGCTAAATGCAAGGTGTTAAAAATGGATATTTCTGCTAGGAAGAGTTCTCTTGAATATTATCTATAATGTAATTCCTTCTTCTGCAAGGGGTGGGGAAAAGTTTTGCATAAGTGTTTTCTGGAGTAGGGTGAAAGGAAACAGTTCTGCCCTAGGGTTGAAAAGATGTGACCTCTTTTAGCTCTTTGATCCATTTTCTTACTCTAATCCACACACTTCTTTTGCCAGATGATCCACTACTTAGCCCCTGTGAAATGTGGAGGAGGTGAGATTAGCCCGTGCTTGTTAGCTCTCAGCTGACTATGAAGCAGCAGCAGTTAACTAGTATAAACATATCCTTACAGCTCTGCTGAGATTGATCTTTAATGCTAGATTTACCTTAGAAACATTAGCTGGTACCATCATAGTGACATGCATAGGATTTTTAGAGGAAATAAAAGCTCTTGTGAAGTATAATGCAGCAGTGTAAACATATCCTTCCTCTGTGCCAAACTTTGACACTGGTCTCAGCTGATTCTATAGTAGGAAGTTTTCCTGATTTTTTGGTTCAACTCAATCAAAGAGGTGGCCCGAGTCTTTCTAGAAATGCTTCAACTAGCTCCTAGGTAAGGGAACCTTTTCTGTCTTTATGTTGTGAAAAGAGGAGCAGTCCAAAAGGGAGTCGTGCTGAGGGAGACAGTGCTTGTTCTGTTCTTCATGGACTGCAGCTCTCGCCTGGCACTTACTAGTTGTTCGCTTTAAGCTTCCTTGAGGTTATTCACATCAAACACAAGTACATCCTCATTCATCCAGGCCAGGAGGGAAGTTGCAAAGTTGTATTTTTCCAATCAGATTGTATGTACCTGAAGACATGCAGACTGCAGGCTGCATGACCTTAAGCCAACTGAGAGGAATTAGAAATTAGTCATTAGTCGTTAGTCAGTTCAAGAAATTAGAAGAATGTTTGTAATTATCAGAGCTATGAGGTCCTGGAACAGCCTCTCAGCAGAAGCCACAAAACCAAACAAAGTTTGGGAAGAGTCTATGTGAGGAGGGCCCCAGAGATTTCAAGGGACTGGGCAGTGTGATCCTGGAGGTACCTTCTGGGCCTGTGGAGGTAGGAAAAAGTCTGCCTTTCTCAGTGGAATAACCACAGGTTTACTCTCTCCTTGCTGGAAAAGTACATACCCATTTACAGGATATAAGAGGAGACTGCCTGGTCCTCTGCTGCAGGGAGGGAATTAAAATGCCAAAGCCTCACCGCAGAGCCATGGATGCAGAAAAAAAAAAAAAAAAAAAAGAAAGCCACAACCTGGAGCATGTTGAAAAAAATGGGTGGTCCCTGGAACTCTTAGAGTTAGTCTTAGACCCACTCACCCTCCTGTGGAGAGGGAAAAAAAAAAAAGAAGAAGAAGAAGAAGAAAAACACCCTTTCCAAACAGGAATTCAGAGAAGAAAAAAGTCAGGAGGAAAGGAGGAACCACTGCAAGGGGCCTGCAATGGAGAGGACAAGGTCTGCCGCAAGCTGGCTTCTGATTTCTCTATCCCCTTCTCTGGCACCCTCTACTGTGTCTTAATTCCTGCCAGTATGATTTTTAAATGGATTCTGAGCCCTGTCAGATCTGAAAGCACTTAGTGCTCCTTTTTCAGGGCCTGGTACCCTATCCTTTGGCTCCTGAGAGCTAGCCAGTGGACACATCTTGCCAGTTCAGGCTGACTGGACCCTTGATTGTTACGGTCACCACCCAAAGTGAGATGCAGAAGCCAGTGGGAGTCAGGAGAGAAGCACCCTTGGACCTTGTATGTGGTCTCAGGGTAAACCTTTCATAGCAAAGGGTAGTAGATGTCCTACTTTGTGAGGGGTGAGTATTTAAAATTGAGCCAATAGAGTCTCCTGGAGGTAACAGAAGGTTTTAATTGGATATGTCTGTATTTAACACTGCAAGCCTATGCAAAAAGGGGACCTTTCTCATTTTGGATCTGTCCCATCTCCATCAATTTTTGAAAGGGCTGATTTTCAGTAACCAGAGTTAACTGGGCCAGTCGGTCAACTGGTGCCTCATTTAGCAGGCTGCTGCTGTCTGGAAGCTGTCAGTCATCATGTCCAGGATGCTCTGTGCAGAGGTGAGGCATCGTTGAAAGGTTCTGGTGAAGCCTCCCTAATTCAGATGTCAGCGGATTTGTTACTGCAGCCAGGGCTGTTGATGAGAGCTCTGTAGGCCAGTGGAGCTGGTTCTAGGAGGAAGGTTCCTGTTCCACTTGAAGGCTGGTTATCTGATATGTGTCTGCCCATCTAATGCTCACATCCTCACCCACAGGCTCGTCTTACATTTTGCTGCTCTGGTACAAGAAAAGCCATCTGTTCCCGAGTATCAATAATTAATGCTCCTTCTGCTTCTGCCCCTCCCAATATGACAAATTGTTTGCAGTATTGTGGAATGTGAAGAGAGGAGAAAGGATTGCATTTCTTCCTCTCGCATTTAATATTAATGGTAGCAGGTAATTGTTAGTCACCTGAGGGTGAAGTTGAAAGGTGAAGGGCATGATAGTTGGGTTACGTATTCTGCAGTTGCCCTTAAAGAACTAATAGATGGAGGTCTGCCCCACCCTGGCCTACAAGTGTCCAACACGCTCTGTGCAAAGAAAAGTCTGCATATGGTTTGCAGACCAGGAAGCTACCAGGGTTTTGCAGCTTGTGGCAAACTTTGCCTTTGGCACTAATGAAATGAGGTTTATCCAGAGCTGGGCTCTGCCAAGGCTATTGTTTGTTCCGTCTGTTCTGACACCCAAAGACCCAGAAGCAACCACAACATTTCCTTCCGTGTTACCTTTGAACCTCTGAGATTGTGCCCAGGCTTAGTTCTTTCTTGTCCTCCTCTGTGCTTCAGTCCCTAAAGGAGCCAGTAAAGCAGGTTGTGCATCAAAATTACACATACATCGTCTTCCTGTGCCTGGTCTGTAGGCCCCTGCAGGCTGGAGTACTGGTTCCAGGGTAGAAGGGGCAGAAGGTTGGCTTAGCAGTGTTAAAGCACCAAAGCAATTGCCATGGGAGGCATCTCTTCCACCTTAATGGAGGTCCCAGACAGAAGCCCTTGCAATTTGGCTAGGCTTCAGTGAGCCAAAACTTTCATTTCTGAAGTGAAAGCCATTTCCCCAGAGCATTCAGGTGTCCCAGAGGAGTCTGTGGGTGCTGAAGTACTGAAGCCAGCTGGATCATTTGGCATCGTTCACCATCTGCAGACTTTGGACATTTTCTCTAGCCTTCATTAGCGACCGCTCTGCTGATAAGTAAGCAATAGAACAGGGAAGTGCTAGGAGATGATCCATGTCTCTTCAGAGATCATGCATGATCCATGTCTCCTCAGCTCTGCTTGTGCTCAAGAACCAGATTTCTTTACGTTTGGGTACTTTTGTCTTACAAAGTTCAATAAATCCCCAAATGGAAAGTGTTAAATAAAGGTTAACTACTAGTAGGGATGGAGACTTCATGCATCTCAGAAGTGGACGTTTGGAGTCTGTGTTGGTCCAAAGGCCTAGGGCATCACTGCACTGGCAGCCAGGAGAGGAGAGCAGGTAGGATGCTGGGCACAGCCTGGCTGTCCCCCAAAATGCAGCCATTTCCCAAAGGGCTCTATTGGCCAACGAGTGGGCTCCTCCAATTCAGTTGGCTACAAAATCTTCGGTGTTTAAGCCTCAAGAGCAGCTGTAGGGAAATACTCCAGCTCCACCCTCAAACCACCGCTGTCTTTACAGAGGAAATGTAAACACCAGCAGCATGTTGGGTCCGGAGGTGCCACACGTGTGCGTGGCTCATGGGAGCCTCTCTGGGAACATCCATCAACCCCCTTCCGTTGTCTCGCGCATCCAGGGCGAACGGGCCTGCAGGCGAAAGTGTGTCATCTTGGCAAGGTGTGTCGCTGATTTACACTGGAGCCCTGCTTGACATCTCCCTGGACACCCCTGAAACCCTGTGACTCATCTCCGAGGAATTTGTACTGATTACATAAAAAAAGCCAGCAAAATGCGTTTGCTTGCTCACAGCTGGGCGGAGATGCCTCTCCCATGCCAAGACTGAGGTGATAAAATCTCTCTGTGGAAATGAATGTGATTTTTGCTCTCTGGGACTGGCTGTCGAATTTCCAAGAGGCCGCCTGAGTGTACACTTTTGCTTGGTCTTTGCTTTCCCCACAGAATTAAAAGCCCTCAAGGTCCAACACTGTGGTGTTGCTGCTGCCACAGGAGGCAGCTGCATCCTCAGCATCTTTTAGCATCTCAGGCTCCTAAGGGATACACAGATGTTTCCTGCCCTGGTGGAAAAGGCTCTGTGAGGAGGTGGATGCTCTGCAGCTCTCTCTGTGTTCCCAGTCGTGGGAGGTGTATGGTCTTTAGGCACTGATTTATTCCTCTGGGGCCCGCTCGGTAGCACTACAGCGTGTATCGACTCCCCTGCAAGAGCACTGCAGCTCGGGAGCACGCGGGGGAGCGCAGGAGTAAATCTTACCGGTCTCCTCGTGGGTGGCTTCCTCTCTGTCTGTGCGCAGGACAGTCCAAGTCTGGCGAAGTCACAACAGTGCGCTCCAGCCAGGAGATGTCCTGGCAGGCCTGGTAGACAGGAACCTTCTGCTCTCAAGCTTGCTTAGGATTGCTGGAAGCACACGGCGCCTCCAGGGCTGCAGGCGGTGAGTTGGGAGGTCAGTGCGTGCCGTGCAGAAGGGATCCTCGCTCACAGCCCCTGCCCAGCACCTTCCCCATCGTCCCTCTTGGTCCTGTGGCTGAGGACGTGTGCTCCTCAGGGCTGTGTGTGCTGTGTGAACCTGCTCTTGCTCTGCCACTGGGAGGCTGCTCCCAGCAGACCCCACGCCGTTGCAGCAATTCTCACGGGTTATTTTGCAACTCTTATCCTGTCTCCTTGCTTTAACTCTTTAAATGAAGAATGTCTAAGGGTATCATCTCCCTTCAGTTGGCATTTTCCTCATTTTCAACAACTTTGCAACAGCTTTCAGCTTTTGGCTGCTTCCATGAATGCTGTATGGAAAAAGAATGAGTTGTTGCCAAAGTGTCCACTCACTTGTTTCTGTTTTCCTGGTGGGGCGTACATCAGAGCTGAGTTCTGCTATAGTTAATTACATTTTTATTTCTTGCTCGGGTCCTATAGTGCTTCCTGCCCAAGTACTCCATATATGTGTATTTTCTAATAAAGTAGAGTAAATATTAGACCCTCTGGGGATATTGGGAAGGAAGCATAGAGATGGAGATGAGAAAAGGAGAAATATTTTTCTACAGAGTGAAGGCTTTTTTGGATAAAAAAGTGAATGAACCTGCTTGTAAGAGTTACAATAGAACTTCATTACTTTTGGCAAAACATGCAGTGATGATGTCAGGATGGGAACATGACAGTGTTTAAAATAGTAAAATCATATCCATGAGGAGTTAAAGAAACAGGGCAGAAGACTGTTAAATCATGGGAATGAAACACAGGACCAGCTCCCAGAATCCCAGGGTCCTTCCTGCTCGTGCTCTGCCCCGAGATCAGCAATGTGCTGCCTTGCCCTTCTCCTTGGTCCAAGGGTGAGCTCCAGCCCCCTGGTAGTTTCGTGCGGGAGCCAAGGCTCAGAGACCACACAGGAGCTGCGCCAAGGCTGTGTTCGCCGCCGCTGCCTGCGCATTGCTTCACGCACTGGCAATTGGTAAAAACGCGGGCGTGTGGGTAAAAGTCGCCCTTATCAATCCGGGTCCCATCTGTGACATTTGCGTCACGCGCTCTGCACCGGTTGCGCTGCAGATTGGCCTCCTTGTTATTGCGGAGGAAGATCAAGCGCCAGCGACGAAGCTGTCGGAGGTGTCAGCTCCTTTGATACAGCTGTGCCGGGACGCGAGCGGCTCGCGGCCTGACCCGAGGGGGAGGTGGCGGGGCTGCCTTTCATGGCTTCTTTCTGATCCTTGCCTCCACTTCCCCTGCAGGTCTTTGTGGGGTGCCCGAGGACACCATCCTGTAACACTTCTTATTCAGTGTGTGTACGGGCTGTCACAAGGGCTGGGGAGGTGGCCCGCAGCACAGTGACACACAGCTGTGTCTGTGTCTCTCCCCGCCAGCAGCTACCTCTCTGAATAATCCACAAACATGAAGTTTGGAGTCTCGACCCATAAAGACACAAACAATAGTGCTTTATCATCAACCGGACTCTCTCCATGAAGCCACCCTTTGCATTTCAAATTAACACAAGTTGCTTGGGAGGGGGCAACGAGGCTGCTTCAGGCCTCCAAGTACCTTAAAGTTGGCGGTAGCCAGCAAGAAGAACAAAACTCCTTTGAAAGCGGGACAGATGTCTTGCCTGGTGATTTATAGACGGAAAACACAGCTATTCGAGCCTGGCTGATGAATTACCGTTGGAGTACGAGGAATGGTGCAGCCTGAAATGGAGGTCAGCTTTGGAGGGGGAGGTTAGAGGCTGGGGCAGGGGCACCTCCGAAAGGGCAGTGCTTTTTCTTGGGGCCTGCGGTGATGACTGATGAGGTTTATACATTTTTGTCTTTGTTTAAAAGCCACCTGTCTGACAGCGCCTTGGCTAAACGACGGCCTCACATGCTGTTCCTGTGCACAAGGACTGTGTGTCTATAGCACAGAAGCCTAGAAAAGATTGATGGAGCAGCAGTGGTGGCTGGAGCACAGGTACCACATTGTTCAGGAGGGCAGAAGTATGGTAACAGTGCAGAGTACCAGTGTGCACTAATATGGCAAGGAAGGCAAAGAAATGAGAATTTGTAGTGTGGATAAAAACAGAGTAAGGGTTTAGTCAAAACATCCATAAAAGAAGACAGTAAAAGACCCCAACATTTAGTAGAGACCTCTGTAATGATGCTAGGTACTACCAGAAATGTGCCTTTACAGTTATACATCAGGAACTGATACTGCTGTGAAGGGAGCACCTTGTGCTCAGTAACTCTGAGACATAAGTGCAGACTCTCATCCCAAGCGCACACGGATCTCTGAATTTAGGCTTAGCCCTGGAGAACTGGCTATCAAACAGGACTGCAGTGGAGACTCAGGGACTCATTGTGGAGAGAATTTGGAATCTTTTTGTGTTGAAAGTGAAAAAAACTATCTGGAATTCTTGTCTTCAGCAAGGGGAGGGCTTGCAGGAAAAGGCTCCAGATACAATTTTTTAAATAACTGCTTCAAAGAGGTGTTTGAAGTAATAGAGTAGTGGGAGAAGGTGTCCGGCAGTGAGGAAACCTGCTGGTCAGAAAGGTCAGGGATGAAATGAAAACTGGCGTAAATCAAGCTGGATTAGATCTTGCATTGGAAAAATAAAACAGATAACAGTCCTACTGCCATGTAAATATTATGGAAGCAAGAGAAAAAATATCAGGGCAAAGGCAACATGAGAAGATGAAGGAAGTGGAAGGGATTAATGAATCTAGGAATCAATACACTGCCTCCATCGGGGTGATGTGGTGAACCTGAGGGAAAGAGTGGCTTATGGTGAGAAGTTGACAGAGACAGAAAATGACTGGGCCAGCAGTGAAAGGCAAAACTCATCTGAACTAAAGCACTAAGTGTGAGTCTGGAGGATCTGTCTTCCAAAACTGAGCAGTTGAGCCAATTAAACTGCAAATCCCAAGGAAAACATCTTTAATAAATCTATCAGGTTACATGTGGTTCCACGAGTTTAGATTATATTGGACATAATACCTTTTCCTCCTTTCTTTTGCGGGGGGATGGGAACAAAGCAAGGAAATTAATCCTATCAACTGCACGCCTCTTAATCTGATCTCAGAGATACTCTTTAAGGACTTAGAGCAAAGTTCAAAAGAAAGAATAATTAAAATCCAAAGGCAAATGCAACATAGATTTACCAGAGGCAGATTAGGAAAACTAGTATTTTTGATAAATAATAATTATGGGGATATAGGGAGTGTAGTAAATAGGTCTGTTTGGAGTTCAGTTAAGTATTTGATACTGTGCCATGTAAGAAATGATTAGGTAAGTTTGAGAAACTGCTTTGGTGCATACCTGTATGTGAGTACTCTCCGTGGAGGAGAAGACAAAGGGTGGTAGCACTTAATGGGAGGCTGGGAGTTCCCCCCGAGTCAGTCATGTTTAATATTTGCATTAATGATTTTTGGCATAGAAAGCAAGCAGCATGCAAGCGGAATTTGTGATGATACAGAACTAGGTGTGGTCAATACGAAGGAGGATCAAAATACCATACAGAAGACCCGGATTACTTTGAGAATAGAATAAACTAGATGGGATCAAACCGAATAGAATGAATGGAAGGTTGTGCAATTTGGGACAGTAGTAGGAGTTTTGGTTTCTAAGCGGGGAAAGCGTCATTTGGAAGTGTCAGCGGGGAACATTAAAAGATGAGAGCTCCCAGCTGTTTCAAACCTCGCAGCTTCCTCATCAGCCTGGCAAGTGTCCCTGAGGATGGGGACAGCGCGTGAGATGTGAAGGCTGCGGTGCTGCCCCTGTCCTGGCAGGAGAACTGCGGGACTGGGGGCGCAGAGCGCCCGCAGGGCAGGGTGCGCACAGCACTGGGGAAACTGCGGGTGCAGGGAGCCCTACGGTGCTGCATGCGCAGGGTCACCCTGCCCGGAGCAGACCAAGTGGATGGGCAGGGCAGAATCATGAAAATACACAGCTCCAAAAACAGGACAGCGAAGGCTAAAGATGAATTAGCACCAGTGGAGTCTGGAAACCAGACTGTGTCTAGGCAAGAGACGTGCCAATGAAGTGCCACCTATTGCTGCTCAGTTTCTGTTTAGGTTTCTGTGCCGGCTCTAGAGAGAAGTGTTGCTGTCTGGCAGGAATATGGAGGAATCGAAAAACCTTTGGCTTTACAGCTTGCTGTTTCTCCTGAACACATTCCTTATTGACTTCGCTCTCTCTAATTTAATCTGCCTGCATTTTATGAGATTGCAATATACTCAATAAGACTTAACTCATATATACTCAATATATTATACTCAATAAGACTTAAGAATTTGCCTGGGGCCAAAATAAAGGATATCACAGAAAGACTCCCAAGAATAGTTCAGGAGTCGGACTATTATCCTCTACTATTGATTCATGTGGGTGCTAATGATGCCATGGGGAAAATGAGGGACGTCAAGCAAGACTTCAGAGCCCTAGGGATGGCCATCAAAGGTACAGGTGCCCAGGTGGTGTTCTCCTCCATTCTGCCAACGAGGGGAATGGACTCAAGGAGGAGAAGGCGAATATGGCAGCTAAACAACTGGCTGCGCCGCTGGACCTGGCAACAGGGTTTCGGCTTCTACGACCATGGGTCTCTGTTTGATGACCAAGAGCTAGTGGGGAACGATGGTACTCATCTTAGCAAGAGGGGCACACGTCTCTTTGCAAAAAGGCTGGCCAACCTGGTTAGGAGGGCTTTAAACTAGGCAAGAAGGGGGAAGGGGAGTGGCACACTGACGCGGCAAGCGGTACCGCACAGCCCAGGTCAGATGGCGGCCAGCGGGAGTATGGTAGTGGGGAAGTGAGGATAGGAAATGATCACGGAGGGTCCTCTTTCACCCCTCCTGGGAAACCTGTGGCCTCTGTTGCTTCCCTGAAATGCCTGTATACCAATGCGCGAAGCATGGGGAATAAGCAGGATGAACTGGAGATCTGTGTGCGGTCCCAGCGTCATGATCTCATCGGAATCACAGAGACATGGTGGGATAGCTCGCACGACTGGAGCGCTGCCATGGAAGGCTATGTGCTCTTTAGGAAGGACAGGCTGGGAAGGCGAGGTGGTGGAGTTGCTCTTTATGTGAGAGAGCAACTGGAATGCATGGAGCTCAACCTGGGAGTCGAGGATGAGCGAGTTGAGAGCTTGTGGGTAAGGATTAGAGGGCAGGCTAATGTGGGAGACACTGTGGTGGGTGTCTGCTACCGGCCACCTGACCAGGACGAGGAGGTTGATGAGGCCTTCTATAGGCAGCTGGATGTTGCCTCACGGTCACAGGCCCTGGTTCTCATGGGGGACTTCAACTACCCCGACATCAACTGGGAGGACAACACAGCCAGGCATAAGCAGTCCTGGAGGTTCCTGCAGAGCGTCGACGATAACTTTTTGACGCAGGTTGTGGAGGAGCCGACGAGGAGAGGTGGGCTACTGGACCTCGTGCTATCAAATAGGGAGGGCCTAGTAGGAGATGTGAAGGTGGGGGGTAGCCTCGGCTGCAGTGACCATGAGTTGGTGGAGTTCAGGATTCAACGAGGAGGAGGCAGGGCTGTAAGTAGCCTTGCGACGATGGACTTCAGGAGGGCCAACTTTAGCCTCTTCAGAGACCTCCTCGATAGAATCCCATGGGCTAGTGCTCTAGAAGGCAGGGGGGCCCAAGAGAGCTGGTTAGTTTTCAAGCGGCACTTCCTCCACGCCCAGCAGCAGTGCATCCCTGTGTGTAGGAAGGGAGGCAGAGGGGGCAGGCGACCTGCGTGGATGAGCCGGGAGCTTGTGGCAATGCTCAAGCAGAAGGCAGCGGTATACAGAATGTGGAAAAAAGGACAGGCCCCCTGGGAGAAATACAGGAACGTAGTCAGGGAGTGCAGAGATGCGACAAGGAAAGCTAAGGCACGTCTGGAAGGCAAGCTGGCAAGGGACGTTAAAAATAACAAAAAAAAATTCTTCAAATACATTAACAGCAAAAGGAAGATCAGGGAGAACGTGGGTCCGCTGGAGGACGGGATGGGCACCTTGGTTACAAATAACACAGAAAAAGCAGAGTTGCTCAATGCCTTCTTTGCTTCGGTGTTTACCAAGGGCAGCCCTTTAGAGCCCCAGGCCCTAGAGGCAAGAGAAGAAGCGGGTGGAGAGGAAGACTTGCCCTGGGTAGAGGAAGATTGGGTCAGAGAGCACCTAAGGAACCTCGATACCCACAAATCCATGGGCCCTGATGGGATGCACCCCAGAGTGCTGCGGGAGCTGGCAGATGCCATAGCTAAGCCGCTCTCCATCATCTTTGAAAGATCCTGGAGAACGGGGGAGGTGCCGGAAGACTGGAAGAAGGCCAATGTCACGCCAGTCTTCAAAAAAGGCAAGAAGGAGGACCCAGGCAACTACAGGCCAGTCAGCCTCACCTCCGTCCCCGGAAAAGTGATGGAACGGCTCATACTGGCCGTTGTCTCCAGGCACATGGAGGACAAGAAGGTGCTCAAGAGTAGTCAGCATGGATTCACCAAGGGAAAATCTTGCCTGACTAACCTGATAGCCTTCTATGATGAAATGACCGGCTGGATAGACGAGGGGAGAGCGGTGGATGTCGTCTATCTCGACTTCACCAAGGCTTTTGACACCGTCCCTCACAACATCCTCCTGGGCAAGCTCCGGAAGTGTGGGATAGATGAGTGGACAGTGAGATGGATTAGGAACTGGCTGGATGGCAGGGCCCAGAGAGTGGTGATCAGCGGTGCAGAGTCTAGTTGGAGGCCTGTGGCTAGCGGTGTCCCCCAGGGGTCAGTCCTTGGTCCAGTCCTGTTCAATTTATTCATCAATGACCTGGATGAAGGCACAGAGTGCTCCCTCAGCAAGTTTGCTGATGATACCAAACTGGGAGGAGTAGCCGATACCCCAGAGGGCTGTGCTGCCATCCAGAGGGACCTGGACAGACTGGACAACTGGGCGGTGAAAAACCTCATGCAGTTCAACAAGGCCAAGTGCAAGGTCCTGCACCTGGGGAGGAATAACCCCAGACACCAGTACAGGCTGGGGACTGAGCTTGTGGAGAGCAGCTCTGCGGAGAAAGACCTGGGTGTCATGGTGGACGACAAGTTGACCATGAGGCAGCAGTGTGCCCTCGTGGCCAAAAAGGCCAATGGGATCCTGGGCTGCATTAAGAAGAGCGTCTCCAGCAGGTCGAGGGAGGTGATCCTGCCCCTCTACTCAGCCCTGGTGAGGCCGCATCTGGAGTACTGTGTCCAGTTCTGGGCTCCACAGTACAAGAGGGATGTGGAGCTGCTGGAGAGAGTCCAGCGCAGGGCCACAAGGATGATCAGGGGCCTGGAACATCTGCCCTATGAGGAGAGGCTGAGGGAGCTGGGCCTGTTCAGCCTGGAGAAGAGAAGGCTGAGAGGGGATCTAATCAGTGTATATAAATACCTCAAGGGAGGGAGTGCAGAGGACGGTCATGGTATCTTTTCAGTGGTGGCCACTGATAGGACTAGAGGAAATGGCCGGAAACTGAAACATCAAAAATTCCATAGGAACTTAAGGAAAAATTTCTTAACAGTGAGGGTGACAGAGCACTGGAACAGGCTGCCCAGAGAGGTTGTGGAGTCTCCTTCTCTGGAGATCTTCAAAACCCGCTTGGATGCAGTCCTGTGCCACGTGCTTTAGGTGTCCCTGCGTATGCAGGGGGGTTGGACTAGATGATCTCTAGAGGTCCCTTCCAACCCTAAGCATTCTATGATTCATTCTATGATTCTATGATTAACCTGCTGAAGCTCAGCCATTGCTCCAACTGTAAGCGATTACAGATGGGAGCTTACCTTCATTCTAGGCTGGTCTCTGAAACGTTTTCGTAGTCGTAAAATATTCTGCTGGCTGCTTTTGAAGGGACAGAGAAATAGTGTTTTGGGCTTCCTCTTGGGATCCTCGAGGAAAAAGGACAGGTGGTGCCAGGACATTTGCATAACTCTGAAAGGTGGCTTTAATCAATGACAAATTTTAATCTAATAACTGTGACCAGAGAATCATACATCAACCCCACTGCCACCTCTCCAGGAGGGACGACCATAACAGTGCATGTGCTTGCAGAGAGGCTTTCCTGCTGCTTCTCCTCCTGCTGAGAAGAGCAAACATCAGCTAATCAGCCAGAGGTCCGAAGCAAAGACAATCCCAGCCTCATCTCCATACAGCAGGAAGGGCTCTGGGTGTGCAGGGAGAGAGAGGGTCAAAGCAGTCAGAAGGGACAGTGAGTGTCTTGCCAGGGAACCCAAAGTTTATCCAGCGTCAGAGGGCAGGAAAAGGCCTTTTAGAGCAGCAGTGTCTGGCATAAACCACCAGCACCGCAGCTGCTTCATGTCATCCTTCTCCAGGCATGTGCTGCTCTCAGTGCACTGGTTAAAAGGCCAAAAAGAGGCCAGGCACCATAGTGCTCTCAGAAGGACAGGGGGCATTGCCTGGTCCTTGGCCTCGTGCTCCAGCTCAGGATGCTGCCGCAGCTCAGAGACCTGCAGGAGAGCTGTCCTGGGAGTCTAGGCACGCGGAGCACCGCGGCTTTCCCGAGCACAGCGGGCAAATGCTTGGCATGAGGCTTCCCTCACAGCGGCCACCACGAGGTTCCCACAGGGTGCTCCGGCTTCTGACGAGTCCCTCCGAGGCCTGGGCCTGGCGCGCGCAGCCCTTGGCCGCCCCGGCGGCGCGCGCTGCTCTCCGTGTGGCACCGTGGGCTCTCGTGTGGCAGCCCAGGCGCGGGCAGCGCCGCGCACGTCCCCTCAGCCGAGCTGCGGGTGCCGCGACGCACACAGGGGCCGCCGTCTTGCTGCGTGTCGGTAAGACTGAGCTCCCCAGGCAGATTTGGTGGGGAATGCTGGTGCTTTTCCGCCGTTGCGAGCAGTCTGCTGCCGCTCTCCTCCCCACTGCGGCCGCTCGCCCTGGAATGCGGCTTCCTTCGCCTGATTAGCTCTGTCTGTCAGTGGGGTGAGTCCCTCGCCTGCAATCAGTAACCCGAGCTAGTGCTGAAGACATGCTCGTCCCGCGGCCTGACGTGCCTCCTGCCTGCCTTAGCGTCAGGTACTCGGGCACGGGCGCTGCTCAAAGAGCTCTACAGCCGCTCTTCACAGCAGGGGGACTGAAAACCCTTTCTCTCCAGGAAATCCTCTTCCTCTGTGGTCTTTCATTCAACTGCAAAATACTTGTGAGTACTCCCACAGACATCAGCAAGAGCCATGGATCAAGTTTGATGCTAAATTCCCTTTTATGTGGCTTTCCACTTGGAAACGGGAGTTTGTGGTAGTGACCAGAGCTCTGGGTAGCCCTAATGCTGAACAGCCAGAGGCATGCGTGTCTTGCCACCAGCCTTGCGGTCAGCAGAGGAGCCAAGTTTAGACTTAGCTTAAGCAAGCACAATTGTAACACCCGAAGTTTTATCAACCACCTCTTAACTTCTTGTATTTAAACACCTACTCCACATTTACCTTTCACACAGGCAGATTTCTTCCAGCCCTCAGATAACGTGCTTGCGTGTGACCTGAGCTGACATTTTTCGTGGTTTGAGTTTGCCTAGAAGTGGCTGCTTCCCTAGTTTCCCTGCGTACCAAGGGATGCAAGCAGGTCGTATTGGGTGAAACCAACTGGCTTCTCTTATTGCTCCATGAGGCAGAAAGACATGAAGGAGTGATCAGCCCATGTGCTCTGATGTGTCAGGCACAATCAGGCTCCCTAGTGCTCCAGATAGGCTTGGAACAACAAGCCCAGCTGTAAATCAGTGCATCAAGACCTGGTGTGACAGCATCCTCCGTGTGCCAGCAGCCAGCTGCATGCGTGCACGCTGGTCTGCCCGTGCCAGCGCTGTGTCCTCGCACCAAAGGGCTGTGGTGTCCAGAGTGACACTGCTGCACAACGGGGGCTGATGGCGTGACCCCCGGGTGACGTGCCACGTGTGGGGATGCTTTCAGCCCTCTCCAAATGACTGGAACGTACAGCCGTGTCCTCACAGCTCTCCCTGCTCTGCATCCTCATCTCTCCTGTGGGGCTTTCTAAAATCCTTCGTCCTCTTACAAGCCAGCTTTCTGCCCCATGCTGGGTTTCAGTTTTTGCTCCCGTGCTAACAGAAGCCAAGCAGTGAGTTTTTTCTGGATTTTTTGTTCTGGATTCCTTTTCAGTTTGTAGACAGAGTCTTTGCATTTTCAGAGCCCCAAAGAGCACCACCACACTTTACCACCCGTGGCCCTGTTGTTACCCCGTTTTGGTGCACCTTGGCAGCATCCCAGTCAACAGTATCTCTGAAAGCACAGGAAGTTGAAGACTCTTTTGAACACAGGTTGCAAGATA
The DNA here is from genome assembly GCF_059628265.1 of Tinamus guttatus. NCBI lineage: Eukaryota > Metazoa > Chordata > Aves > Tinamiformes > Tinamidae > Tinamus > Tinamus guttatus. The sequence continues at coordinate 6,063,731 of NW_028288776.1, forward strand.
AAACCTGCCTGAACTTTTCTTAGCAACTTCAGCTGTCATCATTCCTGTGTGCTAAGGGAGCGGAGGTGGCTTGTAAACACACAGCAGGGGAAAGAGAGGTGTTCCCAAAATGCACCGGAGATTTATAAAGGGAACCTCAGTTCCAGGGACTTCTTGACAACTGGCTCCATACTCTGACCAGAGGCAGCGGGACAGCTTGTCCCAGGCAGGACTGGACGCCTCCAGGTGACATGGGACCCGCGCACACATTGTGTGTGAGGAATACAGCAGTGTGGGACCTGTGCTCTCCGGGGAGGTACTCGGGGTTTTTGCAGTGGGCTCTGCACTGGCTTTGGGTGCCTATGAAGAAGTGCCCTTTGGAGGGCACATTTGACTAGTGATTTGCTGCCTGAGGCCGCTTTAGAGAGGCTCTGACTGATTTCATCACGTTACACATCTTATTTAGAGTCCAGATTATCGCTGGCTGGAGACCAGGATTCATTTTTTAGGATTCTTGCCATGCTGGGAGACCTTGAGGAAGCTCCTTTTCCCTGCTCTGTCTCAGGCTTCCCTGGGGACAATCTACACAGTGCTTTTATTAAGTGCTTTAATAGGACTGGCGCTGTGGGGTGATGGCAGCTGCTGTGATCACTGCTCAAACCTGCTGCAGAGAACACATCTGGGTGGGCTGACAACAGCTAGAGCAATCACTGCTCTGACATGCCCGGCTGGGAAGTGTGACCATTTCACCCTTTGCATTGTATTAGTGTAACCTTTAGCATGCGGTTTCCTGCTGGTGGGGCGAGTGGAGGCAGAGAGCCTGCCCTAGCAAAGCTGGGCTTGGAGCTAATTCTGCAGTTCTGGTGCGGAAACCCAGGATGGAGGAGCATTTCGTGCCAGTAAAAGGCTCCCAGAGAGCAGGCACGGGTCAGCAAGTTCTCAGTGCTTTAGGACGGACAACGCTGACAACCTGCAGACACAGTTTTTTTTTTCCTTTTGCCTGGATCCTGGGCTGCCCCGGGTGATCCTAAGGGCACCAAGAAACGGCATGTCCCATTGCGAGGCAGCACCTAACGCGTTGCACGGAGGCTGCCTCGGCAGCGAAGCGGGGATGTGTCATTCCACCGCAATTTCTGACATCTATATGGTGCTGTTGGACTTGTGTGTCGTGGCCTGGGAGGACACTGAAACCAGTTAGATCTGCCCCAGCTGAAGGCACTGGGGATGCCCAGATCTCAATGTGCCAAAGAAACTCGCCCAGACCATGCCAAGGGGAGACTTTCTACTTCAAATATGTGAATCTGCTGGCTATATCCGCTTTGCATCTGAGATGGACGTTAGTCTGCAAGGGATCTTCTGTTCTTCAGCAGGGCCTCACAACTGCCTTGGTGGTGGTGCAGCCACTGGTGTCTCTGGTGCCCGGTTCTTTCTCGTGCATGGTGGCAGGTAATGTGCACATCACCGGTGCAGAGCCAGCACTGGCTGTTCAGGAACAGGCGTGTTGGGAAGGGGCCGTGCAGTGAGAGAGGAGAAGGGACTCCTTAGCGTAACCCTCTGCACTGGCCCTGCTGCCGTCTTCTGTGACATGGGAGCCTGCTTAACCAGCATAGCTGCTGATCTCTGTCTTTCCCATTTCCTTGCAGTCCTGGACACACAACATCCAGCGGGAGAAGGAGTTCCTACGGAAGCTGGTGAAAGCCCGAGTCATCACTGACCTAACCAGTGGGATTTGAGTGGCTGCAGCCACTGCCTCAAAGAGAGGAGAGGAAGACACACGCTGCAGCTCTGGGAGCAGGCACGGGCAGCCCTCTGCAAGAATCCCACCTCACTGGAGACAAGCAGGGATGCCCAGGTGCTCCGGGACGGCCCTCTCGCATTGCCAGGCTGCACAGGGGTTGCATCTGCTGCCTCCTGTCCGAGAGCTGGCAGGAGGTGGGCATGGGACTGAGCGGGCAATTCCTGAACTCTGCGTAGCAGACGGCTCTTCTGTGTCTAGAATTAAACGGGAAAGACTCAGGAGAGAGGAGAGAGGTTGGTGAACAAAACAATTTGTGCCAAATGGGAGGTGGTGCTGCCCTGAAGCAGCAATGCCTGAATGTACAAAGTATTATTTTTTAAAAGAAAAACTGCTGGAATCATACTAGAAATACCAAGGTGCACAGCAAAGCCTGCTTGTGCACAGCCCTGCAAAAGGCTCGGCCTCTCCATGCTCCATCTGCGTTGTCACTGGTCTCAGATTTTCCCCAGGAAAACAAATCCGTCCAAAACTTCAGTGTTGTTGGTGCTGCTATATTTTAAAGGGAGAATGGCTTTCCCTCATTCTCCACTTGAAGTTTCTGATTGGGGATGAGTATGGGTTTGTTTTTCTGCTCTTTTCCTTGCTTCCTGCATAGAGGCAGCAACAGCAACCATTTATTTGGCAACTATAGCTGTTGCTCTGCCCCGACCCCAGCGTGGAGCAGGGAGCTGGTGGCTTTCTCTGCCTGCAGCAGATCCTCGCTGCCTTCCTGCCCGTCACAGCGCTGAGGAACCTGCCTCGCTGAGCTCAAGGCTTTCAGGCATCTTGGGTTGTGCCTGCTGTGCAGGACCCTTGTGGAGCCCATGCAGATCAGTGTCACCATTTGTGGACAGCATCTCGCTTTATTTTTGTATGGGAGAGGAGTAATTTATGTTTTGGAAGGAGGTCACATCTTGCGTGGAGATCTGAAACTTCACAGTGTTTAAGAGCAGGCGGCTGAAGATGTTTGCTCCGCATTCCCGACTCGATTGCGTTTCCTCTTTAAGTGACTCGTGACCTCAGTGGTGATAGAGCCTGCTGGCAGGGCTGGGGGGGCCTGCTGGGAACCTCTGCCTTCTGTTTGGCCCCTGCTCACTTCATTTCCAAGCTCCTTCCGTGCTGCTCTGGCACTGCTCCTATCCTGCTCTCAGGAGCACGTCCCTTCCTTTGCCGCCTTGGTCCCGAGATGCAGTATTTGCACATTTGATTTGTGTACGTATTTCAGAGGAGCTGGATTAAACTGAGCAACGCGCCCGAGTGCAAGGACAGTGAGGGGATCTCACCCGCCTGGAGCGCGTGGGCAGAGCGGGAGCGCCGGGGCGGTGGGTGCACGTGGGAATGCGCTCCCGCTCCCAACTAGCCTGGACGGGACCGGACTGCAGCCGCAGAGGGCACTGCCCCAGGCCGGGTCCCTGTGTGTCGAGGCACCCGTGTGCAGCCAGCCCCAAGGAGGTCAGTGATGGGGGTCCCCAGCGGGTACTAGCGGGGCTTGTGGTCACCGTGCTGTATCTGGGGTGTCAAGAGGGTCGCAGTCAGCGCTGCTCTGGGCTGGAGGGGGAACTCAGTCCTCACCCAGATGAAGGGGAAAGGATGCTCAGAGCAGGCCTCGCATAGGAGCCTAGGCCATCCTGCCCCTGCTGCCTCGCGGTGGGTCCTGCCTCCTGGGCTGAGAGAACACAGGGGATGTGGGGGCAGGATGGGCAATGAACCAGGCACGGGGCAGAGGAGGAAACTGTACAAAATGGTTTGAAACCAGGCTCCAGGAGGAGGCAAGTCTCGGTCTTGACATGGTGCTGGACACACTCTCAGGTAGGAGATGCCCCCAGGAGCCTCTGCTGTGTGGGGCACCCGGTATGCCCATAGCTGAGGAGCCTGACTGGGGATGAGCCCTGTGCAGCTTCTGGTCAGGCCATAGCTCAAAGATCCTGTCTCCTCCAGCTCCCAGGGGACAGAGGTGCTGAGGCGCTCGTCCTCGTGCCCCCGTCCCCATCCTGCCCAGGGCTCTGCCTGTCTGCCCGAGCCAGGCAGGCCCTGCTCCCCCCAGGCACTGTCTACCCTGGCAGTTCCTCCCCAAAGATGCTCTGTGGGCTCTCCTGCACGCTGGGCCAGGGCCGTGACTGACACCCGTGTGAATATTCTCCCCCAATTCCTTTTTATTCCTGCTTGAGGAGCGGGATTCCCACGGCTCTCACCAAGCGACGCTCCTGCTGCGGTCCCTGTGCACCCAGGTCCTTCCACGGTGGCAGGGGAGGGGGACACAGTCCTGAGGTGGTCACTGAGGGCAGAGTGGGCTCTGTCGTCTCTCGCGGTGCTTTTCAAGCAGCCCCTGCAGGAGCCCTGGCGCGGTTTTGGGGATGATGGGCAGTGCCCACACGCTGTGTTGAGCTGAGATGCCAGAGCAGGACAGTCATGGCAGGGAGGAGGAGCAGGAGGGTGAGGAAGAGCCACCGGTGTCAGTGCTAGGCCCCTCTCCACCGCTGAGGAGCGGAGACGCGAGGCCGAGCAAGAGGGGCCTCCCTCGCTGCCACACGTGGTGACCGGCCATCTCCTGGGCAGCGGGACGGTGACCTTCCCTGCGGGGATCCTGGGCTACACGGGGGACCTTCTGCTAGCAGGATCCTGCGGGGTCCCCTGGGATCCGCAGGCAGGAGGCGAGAGGAGGGGGCAGCACATGTGGGACGGAGGCCGCCGGCCACGCGCTGCCCCGCGCGCCTTCAGCTGGGGGCCCTCACGGGGCCTGCGGCGGGGCCGGAGCAGCCACGACCAGGCCGGGCCGGTCCCGCTGCTCCTCCCTGCTGCCCTTGGCTGCTCCCCGCGTGCACCTGCAGCCACCTCCCGCCCCGGGGAGGGCTGCAGCGCGCGGGTCAGGGCAGGGTCAGTGGGACGGATGCGAGTCCTGGCCTCTCCCCGCCGTGACTCACCTTTGCGTCTCGGAAGGGAGAGCCCAGGGGAATTCTCCGCGGCCTAAATATAGAGCGGGGTTGCCTGGCGCCTCCGACGCGCTGCAGCGCGCGCGGGCGATGCGGGCGGCGGGGAGCGGCGCATGCGGGGAGCCTCCCCCCAGCCCGGCCCTGGCCACGCTGCAGCCCGCATGTGCCAAAGGGAGGCCGTGAGGAGGACTCCTCGCTCCAGTATCCTACCCCCGGCATCCCTCGCTCCAGCACTGCGGCTCCCATGGACTCTTTTCCCTGGGGGAGCAGCCCTGTGGCCCTGCGGTGCTCCCTCCGTGCTCTACACTGGCGCCTGCTCAGGGGCCAGGGAGCTCCCCGGTACTGTGTGGAGCTGAGATGCAAGAACTCGATGAGATTTTTTTTTTAATTAGTTTTAGTTTCTGCATTTTTTTAAAATCCCTCTAGGCAGGGAGGGCAAGAGTCTTGTGGGCTCCTCCAGGCCAGCTTATGTCACATTAATTCAGTCATATCACAGAAGCAATAAAGCTATCAAACAAGCTTGGCTGGTCTCTTTCTTCTGCTGCCTTTGGCTCTTTGGAGGCAGAGGGATTCCCCGCCTGGGCTATCCCGGCCTCATTTAGCTCCGGAGTCCTCCAGCCTGAGGGCACCTGCTGGGAGCCCGTGGCCGGCCCTGGCATCGGGGCTCCTTGCCGGCAGCCTGCGGGTGCCGAGCCCTGCGCGGGATTCCCGCCTGGCCCACGGCTCCGCGGCCGCGCTCGGGAATCCCCGGCAGCCGCGGCCGGGGCTCCGCGCGGCACCGCTGAGCACAGACGTGTGGCCAAGCGACCTCCCCACCACAGCATCCAGCAAAGGGACCGCACGGGAAGCCGAGGCTGGGGCTGTGGCTGACCCTAACACCTGCCAGGTCCCAGGGGAAGGAGCGTAACCCCTGCTGCAAACCCTGGCCGTGCTGTGGGGTTTCCAGGACTGCCCAGGGGACGCTCCCACCGCTCCGGGGAATGAGGACAGTGTTCCCAGGTGAGTGACACATTTGCCAGCCCTGCTTGGCCCCAGACACGAGGGGTGGCTTCCTGCCAGCGCTGGTGAGAAGGCAGTCGTCTCCCTGATGTGCAACTGAAGCTACAAATCCCTTCCAGAAACGCGATGCTGGAGCCGGGCCAGGGAGGGATCTGCTGGAGCTGCTCAAATCCCTCCTTTCTGCGCTCTTCTCTTCCAGGCCCTTAAAGAGGGGAGGAAGCAGCGTGAACGGCCTGGGCCAGCCCCAGCTGTGGCCCATAGCCCATCCTGGCTGTGGGGAGGACTGTGCAGGGCAGAGAGCGGAGAGCTGGGCATGGCCAGGAGGGCCGTGGGGAGTTCAGTTAGCAGCGACGAAGGCTCTTACTGGGGTTACAGGTGTCCCCAGAGGAGCGACGCAGGCGCTGCGACGCGGCTGATGGCCCTGTTTCACGTGCCTGTGGCGGTACCTCCGCGCACGCTCCTGCCCGCGCCGGCCGTGGCCTCGGCAGGTGCCGCGGGGCTGTGGGTGGCAGCAGACAGGCTTGGCACAGCCCCTCCTGGGCAGCCGCGCTGGGGAAAGCAGGGCCGTTCCCAGCCCAGGGGTGCACAGGGGCTGCCGGGAAAGCCGCGCTCCCCCGGCGCGGGAGGCAGCTGGCTGAGATGGGGCTCCCGGCCCTGCCAGCATCCCTGGGGCCCAGGGGCCCTAAGGTCCCTGTGAGCCCCTGCCCTGGGGGCTGCTCCCTGCTGGGAGATGCAGCACCCACCCGCAGCACCGGTCCCTTTGCCCCTTGTCCCTTTACGCGTCTCCAGCTGGCCCTCACGTGCCACCACCTGCATCTCGCACACAAGCGCCTCCTGCCTGCGCAGCTCCCTGCTCTGCCGGGGCGACGTGAGGAGCAGCCGGACCCATGGGGGAGATGGCAGGGGTGTGGGTGCCCCACATGGGGTGACCCAGCACTGTCAGTCGTGTCCCTCATCACCACCCAGCCCCCAGGACTGGCTGCCAGGGGATGCAGCACCGTAGCAGCCCCTCCTTCCTGCATGGACATGGCTGAGACCAGTCCTGTGGGCAGGACACGCCAGCCCTGTGGGCACTACAGGGCAGGCAGCTGCTCTGCCTGAACCTGCAAAGGGAAGGACCAGGTCCCTGGTCTCCTCTGCCAGGTCCCTCCCCACTCCAGGGACCCTCCTGTGCCCTCACACCTCCATAGCCGCCCTCGCACAGTCCCTGCTAGCGGCGGTGGGGACGGCTTGGCTGGAGCCAACAGCATCAGCACATTCCCCGGCAGGCGATGCCGCAGGAGGGCCGCGGGAGCTGTCAGCCGCGCGCTGGATGATCCGGCACGATGAGACGAGACGAGACGGACGGCTCCAGCGGCAGCTCGCACGCACCGGCCAGCCCTGCCGGCCACCAGGGCTCGGGCCACCACGCGGCAGGGAAGCGGTTAACGCCGCACGGGGCCCGGGGCAGACCCCGCGGGCGTCCCCAGCCCGACGTGCAGCCGCAGCGCAGCCGGCGAGCGAGCCGCTGGCCCCGCTCCAGAGGGGGAGTTATATAAGCCCCAGGATATTGTGCTGACACGGTTAAGCCTTGCCTGGGCAGATGACACGGCACGCAGCATCCCGGGGCGCGCAGCCCGCCGGGCGGCCTCCAGCCCCCGGAGCAGGCAGGGCCCGGGGGGCCGGTGAGCCATGAGGACGGGCCCCGGGGGACTTGCCCGGCCTGGGCTTTGCCCCGGCAGCCACCGGCTCCGGCCGGGAGAGCACATGTGAAGCGGGGCCGAGCGGAGGCGGCTCTGGGATTTGGCACGTTTGCAAGGAGCACTCGAGAGCCCCGGGATGGACGTGGAGGGCCCTGGGCGGTGACGTAAGGACTCGCACGGGCTCCGCTCCACTCGCCAGCCGGCCCCCATGTCCCCGGGGCCTGCGACGGCCCCGGCGGAGGCAGGCAGGGAGACGGCAGAGGTAAGGAGCCCTGCGACGGGCGGCCACGCTGCGGCGGACCTGGCCGCGGGGCGCAGGCGGGCTGGGAGGCTGGACTCCTCCTCCAGCGAGGCTGGGCTTGAACTCAAGGCACATGGGTGGCTCGGATGCCCCAGGATGGGCCAGCCCCACCACGGCCCAAGTGCTGTAGGGACAGTCCCAGCCCTGTGCCCACAGGTGCCACCAGCCGACCCGGTCTCCCCTTGGGGCCCAATTGCCCTAGTCTTTGTGGGGGGTCTCTCTTCATGGGGTTGTGGCCCCCCTGTGCCATGCAGGGGGTCTCCGTAGGGCTGAGCCTCCCCCCGCTTCACGGAGGGCAGAATTAACCCCCTGGGGCGGAGGGGGGTATCCATGTGTCCGTCCTGGCCGCTGTTGTGCCTGGGAGGTTGGAGCAGGGATCCTACTCTGCCGGAGCAGCCGGTGGCCCTGCCGTCGGGGGAGCTGTGTGTCCCCAGCGCCGCGGAGGGGCACCCGTCCGGCTGCCGGGTGCGAGTCCATCCGAGTGTCCTGCCCGGGGCAGCGCAGGGGGGTCTGCGGGCCCGGCTGCAGGCAGGTGCCGGGCAGATCCGGGCCGCGGGGCCATCGTTGGGGCAGGTCCCGAAGCGGGTCCGGGTCCCGGCACAGCTCCCAGTTGAGCTCCAGTCCAGCGCAGCTCCGGGCAGCGCCGGTACCGACCCCGCTCGGGGTGCGATCCCGGTGTCGGTGCAATCCGGGTCCCGGAGTGTGTGCGGCTGCCGAGGTGGGTCGCGGTCGGGTCTCAGCGCTGCTCCGGGTGCCGGGGGGCGCGTGTCGGAGCCGGTGCCGTCCTGGTCCCAGCGCGGGACCGGGTGCCGGGGCGCGTCGCGGTCGGGTCCCGGAGCCGGAGCCGAGGCGGGCCGGGGTGGGGTCCCGACGCCGGTGCCGGCGCCCGCCCCGCCGGTCAGGTGACGGCGCCTGGAATTTGACACCGGCGGCGGCGGGAGCGGGATGGAGCCGCCGCTGCCCCGCACTGCGCGCCCGCCGGCGCCGGCACCGCCACGGGGACCCCGCACCCCGACCCGCTCCGGCACCGGCACCGCTACGGGCACGGGCTCGGCGGCGCCGCTCCGCCCCGCGAGCCGCAGCGCTCCCGGCGCCGGGACCGGCAGCGGGGGCCGGTGCCGGAGGGGCAGCGGCGGCCCCCGCCCGCGCCCCGCCCCGGCGCGGCGGCGGCGGCGGGCGGCGGGGGCCGGCGGGCAGCGGAGGCGACGCGGGGCCGCGGCGGCCCGGGGGACGCTCCCCGCCGCGCGCACGGTGAGTGCGGCCGCCGCGCCGGGGCTGCGGCGGGGCCGGGGCAGCGGGACGGGCGGCCGGGCGGGCCGAGGGGCCGGGGGTCGGGTCGGGCTCTCACCGCCTCGGGCTCCCGCCGCCCCGTGCGCGGGCTCCTCACCGCGTCCCGCTGGGTGCGAGCGGGGCTGGCACCGCCGGCGGTGGCTTCCCAGTCCCAGCTGCTCCCAGGCCACGGGAACAGGGATGGTGCCAGTCCCGCCGAGCAGGGAGCCAGGGCTGGCACGGCCGGGCCCCTCCGGATCAGCCGGACTTCGCTTGCTCTTGGCTGGAGCCGAGTTTGGTCTCGGCGTGTGCGTCCCACGTGTCTGAGTGCGGCCTGCCCCCCGGCTTTGCGCGCTCGGTGCCAGCGCCACATCACGCGCAGGGTTGATTTGTAGCCTCCCGCAGCCCTGCTGCCACGAGCGGAGCGGTGGGATGCCAGTCCCGCTGGCTGCCATGCTGCAAGTGTCTGCAGGTGGCTCAGGGAGCTCTCCAAGCCACCTCGCTCCTGCACGGCCAGGCAGCCCCTTGGCAGTGCCTCCTTGCCTGGCCGCTGCAGCCCCCTTGGTGCTAGCAAGCAGCCAGGTTGCCTCATAGCCCCACTGCTTTTGCGCCTCCAAGAGTGGCTGCTGTGGGCACTGAAATGCTGGCCCAGAGCCCGGGGCCCCTGCCCTGCCCGGCTCCATATGCTCTTCCCTCCAGCACTTTGAGAGCAGCTCTCACCTTCACCTTGATGGCCTGGTGAGCGGGACAGGGGGTCCCGCCACCCTGCGCTGCTCCGGGAGCTCTTGCTGTAAGTGTTGGGCCCCCAGGGCCCCCTTGGCAGCCCCTTGGCAGGAGCTGTGACCGAGGCAGGGGCGGGATGGCCCGGATGGAGCAGGCCTGATGCGGGTGCAGGAGAGCGCTGCTGTGTAGCCTATGGCACAGAGAGGCTCCATCAGACATAGCAGACTGTCCCTGCTGGGACAGACCCCCACCCGGAGGGCTGCTGTGGGGGACGGAGGTGTCAGTCAGCCATGGGGATACCTGGGGAGCTTGGCTCAGCACTGCTGCTCGGGTTCCGGGTGGATGAGGTGCCGAACGGGGCAGAGGCTCTGCCCGCGTGGGACTGAGACGCTGGGGAGCTCAGCCCTGGGGAGCTCACGTGTCTCTGGAGAGTTTCACAGGTCACATCTCTGCGTCCCCAAACTGGGCTCCTGCTGGGCCTCTCCAGAGAGGGGCGGCCCTGAAGTGGGCAGAGGGGACTGAGGGCAAAGGCTGCTCCTACCCGTCCCAACTCCAGGTGCCCAGTGAGGGCAGAGAGGGGCTGCTGGAGCCACGTTGCCAGCTTGGGGCTGCCACTAATTTTCCTTCTGCCTGCCTGGGATTTGCAAGGCCCTGGAGCGGTGCAAGCGGAGCCTGGGACCGTGCTGCCGCCGGATGGGAAAAGGCTGAACTGCATCTGGGCTCCGCACGCCCAGCCGGACGGTCGCGCGCAGGCCGGGGCCGGGGCCCCATGGGCAGAGAGGCCGGGGCCCCGCGCGGCTCCGCTCGGGGGCGGCTGCAGCCGGGGGCCAGGCCAGAGGCTGCCGTTCCGGGGGCAGCGGAGCGAGGAAGCCGCACGTCTCCCTGCCCTGGTCCCCGGGACTCAGCCACCGGCTTGTCCCGTGCTGCACGTCCTGGTGCACCTGCGTTCCCTGTGTCCCCGTGGGCTTGTCCTGGGGACATGGACATGCCAGTGGGCCTTGGGAACACTGTGCAGCGTGTTTGGCCCTTTGCAGCAGGGAGGTCCCCAGCGCTGGGGGCAGCTGGAGGGGCTGCCAGGCTGGCCAGGCCGTGCGCCCGGCCCATGGGCTCCGCTCCCGCAGCCCGCGTGTCGCTGCCTGGCTGCTGGCCCTCCCGCACAAGAGCCCCGTCCCACGGGGCTGCACGGGGGCCATGGCCATGCAAGCAGGACCAGGCCGGCTAGCAGGACCGCGAGGACCCGGCTCCTCCCCGTCGAGGGGCCGGGGACCCCAGCCTGGCTCCTCCGGGGGTGCCGGCCTGGGAAAACCATGACCTGGTGGCAGCGGCTGGCATGGGGCCACCGGAGCCACGTGGGCCGTGCTTGGCCGAGCTGTGGCCAGCTGGGGTTTGCCCGTGCCAGCCCTGCCAGCAGCAGGGCCACATCCTGCCCAGTGCACAGCACCCTCCTGGGCCCCTCGCGGCAGCACGGTCGTCGCAGGGCAGCGCTGGGTGCCCATCTCCCCAGGGATGCTGGGGGACGGTTTCATGTTCATGTCCCAGCAGTGTCCTTGCCATTTACCCTCGCTCTCCGACATTGAGAGAGCTGCTCCGCGTGCTCATCCCAGCCCTCTCCGCTGTGGGAGTGTGCAGGATGCATGGGGAAAGCTGGGGTGGAGATGAGGGAACTCCTTGCTGCAGGATGTCACTGAGCTAAGAGCTGCACCGGGCCAGTCCCCTCCTGCCACATGGCTGCACAGACTGGCCACGGGGCTCAAGCCACCACCCCCAACACAGTGCTCATGGTTTGTGGCTCAGGAGGCTTCCCTGCGCTCGCGGCGAGCCGGGAAGAGGCTGCATCATGTGGGGGCATGTAGGGACCTGCCCCTGTTCCCCGCTGGCAGGGCTGCCCCCCAGGTCCGTGCATGTGGCACCCACAGAGCTGGCAGCGAGTTGTCCCCACGCATGATGGATGGGGGCAGCGGTGCCAGGATGAGCGGCTGCAGGGAGCCCAGTGCCTCGTGTGCCCGACGCAGGGCTGGGGCAGCCGCCCCCGGGCTCCGGCGCTAACGGACACGGAGCGCCCAAGGTCAGGCTCCCACCGGCAGCCAGCAAAACATTCCCAGGGAGAGGCCATGGGAAAGGGGCCCCCCCGCAGCATTCCCAGCCCGCTGCCTTGGGGCATGGCCTGGCATCCCGGCCGCTCCTGCAAGGACGTGGCCGTGTCCCCGCGCTGGGTGAAGCCGCCAGCATCCTGGGGAGGGGTGTGCGGGGCGGCGGGGCCGCGCGGGGCACAGACAGGGCTCGGGGCGGTCGCGGCTGCGGGTGCCCGCGCCGCATGGCCGCGTGGCGGGCGCTGAGCAGAGCCGTTGTGTTTGCAGCCAGCATGGAGCAGCGAGCGGGGGCACCGGAGACCAGAGCTGCAGGAGCTGCCACCCACCCGCGGCCCAAGGTGAGGCCAGGCCTGGCTGGCAGGACCCAGCCCAGGCAGGGGGGTCCTGCATCCCCCTCCCCAGCCAGAGGCCTTGTGAGCAGGGCTGGAGCTCACCCCCCTGCTCCGCGCTGTGTTGCAGGAGGGGACGCGCTGGGGTGTCCTGGCCATCCTCTCGCTGCTGGCCGGGCTGGCCACGGGCGCCCTGCAGTCCCGGCACTGCAACAGGAGCCTGGAGGCGGCCCCCACGCCGGCGGGCACGGCCACCCCCAGCCCCAGAGCGGAGGACGGCGTGGAGGCCCCCCTGGCCGCTGCGTGGAGCCAGCTGCACGGTAGGTGCCCTGGGTCCCCGCGTGCTGGGACGGGAGCCATCCTGCCAGCCCCATGCGGTGCCTGCAGGGCCACGCTGCCTTGGAGCCCCGTGTGGAGGGGACCCGCTGAAATACTGGGACTGGGAGCACCGTGTGGGGCACTGGGGATGGTGCAGGGCCTGGGGAGCAGGAGGGGCTTGACTGGGTGCCGATGGGCACTGCTGGCCATGGTCCCTCCGGGTGGCCAGGATGGCTCCATGGGTGATGGATCACCCCAGGGCATGGGCGATGCTCCAGGCGGGCTGGACGGGAGCCAGGGCCACCAGGAGCTCCAGCCCAGCCCCACGCATCCTCCTTTCTCCTCCCGACAGGGCTTGCCGTGAGTGCTGTGCCAGCCATGGGGGCTCGGTGGGCACCAGGAGGGCTGGGGGGCAGCTTGTTTGACCATGTCCTGTGCACACAGGAGACAACGTGACGATGGGCGGCCCGGGCGACGCGGAGCTGGCCGACGACCTGCTGCTGCGGGCCGAGCGCTCGCCAACGGGCACCGGCAAGGGCAAGAAGGCAGCGCGGAAACCGCCGCGGGGCGCCCGCGGGCGCAACTGCCACATCCGCAACCTGATGGTGAAGGTGCGCGACCTGGGCCTAGGCTTCAACTCGGACGAGATCGTGCTCTTCAAGTACTGCAGCGGCTTGTGCCACCGCGCCCGCAGCAACTACGACCTGACGCTGGGCACCCTGCTGCAGCAGCAGCTCATCACGCCGGGGCCGCAGGAGCGGGTGCTCAGCCACCCCTGCTGCCGGCCCACGCGCTACGAGGCCGTGTCCTTCATGGACGTGCAGAACACGTGGCAGACCGTGGAGAAGCTCTCGGCGGCCGAGTGCAGCTGCATAGGCTGAGCGGGGGGCCACCGGCTTGGCCCCGGCTCCACGGACGGCACCAGCCCCCCGGATCGGCAGCAAGGTGGGAGGGCTCAGTCGGGAGCCCGCGGGTTTGAGGTGGCCGCGAGGGACCAAGGAGAGCCGTGACCTCGGTGCCGAGAGCCGTGCCCGGGTGCTGCACGGAGCTGGCCCCAGGGTGCGGGGTGCTGCGCTGTGAGCGCCCACGTGCGACAGGGACCCCCTGCGCCCGCCCCGGTGCCAGATGCGGTGGCCCTGTCCCTGCTGCCCGCAGGAGCCCGAGGCGTCAGCGCCTGGCGGACAGGAGAGCCCGGGGGCTGCCGGCACCGGTGCTCCCGCAGCCCAGCGGCCACGGGAGCTGGGGCCGAGCGTCCCCCGAGCCTTGTGCGGGCAGAAAGGGGGCAAAACCCTCCCTCCTTTGGAGCCCCTGGGGCTGGAGCTGCCCGGTGCGGGGGGACAGCCCCAGCATGGCACAAATGGGACAAGCTGTGCCAGCGTGGGGCAGCAGATGCCCCACACGGTGGCAGGGCATGGGGACATGATGGGTGTCCCAGCCCCAAGCTGGGTGCCCCACTCAGCTCCCAGGGCTGGGAGGTCCCCGCCTTGTTGCCCCTATGGTGCTGCGGCACTAAACTATTTATTACTCTAAATTATTTATTTATTCTCGAGCAGCAGCTCCTATTTATGACTTTGGGCCCACGGAGGGGCGGGTGTAATTTAACCCCAGTGCTGATGTGAAGCCCTGGGGCTGCGGCCAGCAGCACCCCATCCCCAGCCGTCGGCGCCTCCCGCCCCCAGACTCCTTTTTCTATTATTTGTAAAATCGGGAATAAACTCTATTTTTGTACAGTCGCCTTTTCCTGTAGCAATAAAGCGATGGGCTGCGTGTCCAACCTGGCCTCCGTGCCTGTTCCGGGGGGAGAAGGGCAGGGAGGCCGCGCTGTGCAGAGCCGCACGCGGTGTGAGCAACGCCGGGACGCGGTGCCAGGGAGCGCCCGGCTCCAGCGGTGCCCAGGGCAGTGATCCGGGTACCGAGTGGCGCCCGCGCACGGCTCTGAGCAGCGCCCAGCACTGCGGGGTGCCCCGTGTGGGGTGCTGAGCGCTGTACAGGCACGAGCAGCACCCACGTGCTTGGTAGCAAGTGGTGCCAGGCCAAAAAGGTGCCCTGTGCCTGGTGCTGAGCGGTGCCCAGTGAAAGCAGTGCCTGATCCAAGTGATCCCGGTCCAAGATGTGCCTGGGATGAGCAGTGCCCAGTTCAAGCAGTGCCTGATCCGAATGATGCCTGGTCCAAGTGATGCTTAGGATGAGTGGTGCCTGGTCCAAGCGATGCGTGATCCAAGGAGTACAAACAGTGCCTGACCCAGAAACACCCGGTCCAAGCAGCTCCTGGTCTAGGCAGTGCTTGGTCCATGCAGCGCCCGGTCCAAGCAGTTCCTGGTCAAGGTAGTGCCCGGTCTGCCCGGTGCCCGGTCCAGGGGTATCCAGTACAAACAGTTCCTGCTACAGGGGTGCCCGGTGCAGAGGTGCCCAGTGCAGGTAGAGGTGGTTCAGGCGGTACCCGGCCCGCACGGTGCCCGGTGCCAGGTTGCCTGGTGCCAGCGGTACCCGGTCTGCCCGGTGCAGGGGTGCCCGGTGCTGGCGGTACCTGGTGCCGGCGGTACCTGGTGCAGAGGTGCCCGGTGCCCAGTGCCCGATACCCGGCCCGCACGGTGCCCGGTGCAGGGGTGCCCGGTGCCAGCGGTACCCGGTCTGCCCGGTGCAGCGGTGCCCGGTGCTGGCGGTACCTGGTGCCAGCGGTACCCGGTGCAGAGGTGCCCGGTGCCCAGTGCCCGATACCCGGCCCGCACGGTGCCCGGTGCAGGGGTGCCCGGTGCCAGCGGTACCCGGTCTGCCCGGTGCAGCGGTGCCCGGTGCGGCGCGGGCCGGCAGGGGGCGCGCGGGCGGCGGGACTACCGCTCCCGGCGTGCGGCGCGGGGCGCGGCGGAGGCCCCGGGCTGCCCCGCTCCAGCCGGGCCGGGCCGGGCCGGGCCGGGCCGGGCCAGGAGCGGCGGCGGGCGGCAGCGCGCGGTTCCGTGCGGGCCGCGCTGCGGCGGCGGGCGGCGCTGCTGGGCCGGGCCGGGCCGGGCCGGGCCGGGCAGGCGGCGGGAGGGCGGCCGCGCGGGGCGGAGCCCGGACCGGGCCGGGCCGGTGCCGCCGCCCCCGCCTCGTCGTGGCCGGCGGGAGGCGGGTCCCGCCGCGATGCGGCTCCCCGCGCGCCGCCGCTCTCGCGCGCCCGCCGCCTCCTAGCGCCGCCGCCGCAGCCATGGAGCGGAGGGCGGAGGCGCCGCCGCCGCAGGGCCTCGACTTCACCGTGGAGAACGTGGAGAAGGTGAGCGGGGCCGGGGCGCTGCGGGCCGGGCCCCGGCGCCCTCAGCGGTGCCGCCGGGCCGGGCACCCGCGCGCCCTTCGCCGCCCGCCCCGGCTTGAGGCCGCGGGCGCGGGAGCGGCGATGTGCGACGAGGGGCATCCCCGGGGCCGGGGCGGCAGCGCGGCGGGGTCCGCCCGTCCCCGTCCCCGCGGGGAGCGCAGGGCGGGCGGCAGGTGCCGCTCGCCCCCCGGAGCGGGTCCGGTGCCGCCCGGACCAGCCGGTGCCCGCTCGCCCCGCGGCTCCTGCCCGGGCCCCGCGCGGCCGCAGCGGCCCTTGCGCTCGCCCAGATGGGCGACCTGGCCTCGAAAACTGGGCCGGCCGGTGCCCGGCGCTCCCAAGAGCGCTGCGGAGCCTCTGCGTGCCCCCAAATCCGTGCCCGGACCCGGCAGGGCAGCCAAGCGGGTGCTCAAGGAGGCGGAGGAGTAAACGGCCTCCCCTGGGTGATCTTGGAGGCGATGGGGGCAGGAGAGCCGAGGATGCGGCAGCGAAGGGCAGGCAGCAAGCGAGCGCCCCGGCCGCCAGCGCGTCCTCCTACCAGACGTCCCTTCGGCACTGCCGACTGCGCGTCCAGCAGTCAGCACCCTGGCAGCTGGTGGAAATCCCAGTGTCCTCGTTTTCCTAGGTAGGAATAGATGGTGTTTCTTGCCAGAGCGGTGCCTGTAGCCTCTGCTCGTTGCTGGTTTCACATGCATCCGCGAACCCAGGAGCATGTCCAGCGTGTTGGATGCCCCTGATCTGAAACATGAGGTTTGTAACCGGCCTCTGATTCCCTTTGTGGTCCAAGGTGAGACAACCCAGCTCTCCTGCTGTTTTAGGTGCCTGCCGATAAAATGGAGGTGGAAAGTGGTAGCGAGGATTAACTAACATCTGCAAAACGCTACAGAAATGCGACGTTCCGCAGCTTACTCTGCATGTGTTGGGCGCCACTGGGTATTTTTTGCCCTTGATTTTCCTTCTCTTCGGCAAACACAAACTGCTCCTTTGTTTGCCCCAACAATGAGGCTGTCGGGAGGTTGGTGGTGCCCGGGGTGGCTTGGCCGCCTTGCCCGGCTGCGTGGGGCCGTGCAGGACGGGAGCGCTCCGCTCCGCGCTGCGTTCGGTCCCCGCAGTGTCTGGGAGGAGGCTGATGTGCCCTGGAGGATGCTGCCCTCCCCTCCCCCAGCCCGTGGAGCTCCAGTCGGAGGCTTTCCAGCCTCGGAGGCTTTGCCATCTCGCTTGACATCCCTGCAAGATGTGGCGGGGGCTCTGAGTGCTGGCTGGCTGGCGGGGACGGTGCTGATGGAGGGGGCTGGGGACAGCGGCACTGCGCTGAAATCACAGTGGCATCAAATGGAATCGCTATCCAGGTCGGGCTTTGCTGAGGAAGAAGTATGGGATGAATCCAGGGAAAGCTCTGGGACTCACCGTGTCTTAGAGTCCTCCCATATCTGCCTTTCCAAAGAAGGGTTGTAGGCTATTTCTGATGCAAATCAAACAAAAAAATTGGATCCTGCTGTGGCTGGACTCGTGGGAGGACTTGTGGGTAGAGCCACTTTACCAGAGTTGATTCTGACATGTAAATGATGCTTCTACTGGCTGGGGTTTTTCTGCCTGTTAAATTTTGTGCTCGGCTCTATTAGTAATGCTTAATATTGATTAAAGACAGGGCTCAGCTTCATTCAAATTAGCGTGAACGCTGGGGTTGGGAACAGAGGATGGAGCTGGTTCTCCCTAGGTCAGAGGGACAACCACGGTGGACATCACCTTGTGCTGGACTATGTGTGGCAGTTGTCCCCAGGGAAACCTCCGTCAGATACGGCCTGTCACTTAGGCCCTTCAGAGGGTTTTAAAGGAGAAGATTCAGATCACGGGGAAGAGGCTTCCCTTTATTCTTATTTTTTTAATGCCAGTGGTCTAGGCAGAGACTGTGGTGGTATCTGGTCTTGCAGGTGTCCATATGCTTTTGTGTCTGGAAGGGGTTGCTGCCGCGTCTACCCAGCCAGAAGGGACCTGCTGGTCATGGCCGTAGGAGGCTATAGGAGGTTGCAGGAGGGAAGGGTGCCGTGGGCTGGGCTGGCTCTGCCCTTTGCCGGCGGCCGGAGCGGCCGCTTCACCCGCAGGTCCGCGGGCGGCAGCTGCACGGGCTGCCCTCTGTGCGCGAGGAGGTGCCGGGTGCTGCCCGTCAGCTGCATGGCAGAGCCCCTGGGAGCTGGCAGCACGCTGCTCCCTGTGTTCTGCTCTGTTTTTCCATGCAGAGCTCTCCCTTGACCTATGGAAGGAACTGGGCACCTCTGTGGCCGAGCTGTTCTGGTAAGGTTGCTGTGTCAGGGTCCCGCAGTCCCTTCATAGGGCTCTTGCACTTTGCTGCTTCATTGTTGATCCAAGCCTGACCTAAATGCTGTCTTGGTTTAAATACAGCTAGAAGAAGCTGGTGTGACCTTGCTGGGCACCCAGGGGCTCTGGGCTCCTTCCTCACGCTCCTGCTGCTCTGCAAGGCTCTGCCCTTGCAGTTGGCAGAGCCCAAGGCAAAACCAGAGGCTGAATCGAGTGAGATCTTCAGCCTTTGAGGACGGTCTGCCCGCCCTGCTTGACTGAGCCTGGTGGTGGAGCTCTGTTATCCAGGGCAGGTGGAGCTCCCGCTGCAGTGTGAGCCCTGCCCGATTTGGGGCGGATTGCGGACACCTGGCCCCTGCTGCCTGCGTCTGCCTTGCAGGAGCCGAGGGAGGCCGCGTTGCAGGACCTCTGCCTCGTGTTTCGGCCTCCCTTGGGTCAAAGTTGGTAGCACCTGGCACTGCAGATGGGTAGTAGGGACAGGAGGAGAAGAACACAGATCCTTACCGGCTTTCATTGCCATTGAATCTAAACCAAATCTGCCCCAACACTATCCCCTTTTTTGAAATAAGAAAGAAAATCACCCTTTCTTGGGTGAGTATCCCCAGTGTACTGCTTTGTTTTGTCTGATTCCTTCCAGGCCTTTCCTTCCTTGGCCTCTCATCCTGTGGGGTGTTCATAATATTTACTGACGTCTTCTCCCTGATGCATTAGTGGTCTGGCATCTCTGGGCCTTCCAGCTTGCTGCGTTCCTCTCTGGAGATGCCTGATGAATGCATAAAGCCTCTCCAGCAGGATGGGTAGGCGGGGTATCACGGAGGCGGCATCCAGAGCCTCTCCTGTGACTGGAGAGGTTGCCTTTGATCACTGCTCGTCTCAGACTAGGTGATGTGGCAGCTGCAGGGGCTGCCTCCTGCCCAGGAGAGGGGAGGAGAAATGCACAAGTGCATCTGATTTCCTCAGGAAAACGTGACTGCCTGTCTGCTGAAACCTGACAGGGACAACTACAGATAGCCCAGTATGGGCCTCCCCTCTGGTGCGCTGAGGGTGGCTTGTCCAGTTGTCACCTAGAAGCAGCCCGTTCGCGTGTGATGTGGCAGCAGTGCCTGCGATGATGAGATAGGGACCTTGGGAGGGGGATGTGCTTGCAACATTGAGGGAAGCGATGAGTCGTTTTATTTACCATTTAACCAGATCTTGCTCCAGCACAGGGGGTAGATTCCATCCTGGACCAACCTTTGCTGAACTTCTTGCTCGTTCCTGTGTAGTGAGTGTGATGTGTCAGCATGACATGACTGCTAGGATTCACCTTCACTCTGCAGGGCCTTAGCTAGATCCTCTTGTCAGCAATGGCTGGTTACGTAGTGGGGATCTGTGGGGCCCAACAGGAATTCCTGTCTCAAACTGCTTGTGAATTTGTTCCCCAAAGTGACGAGAAGAAAGGGACATGGATGTTAATGCTGTTTTTGCAAATCTCTACCAGTTCTTCACTCTCCATGTGAGGAGAGGAAAGAGCCTGCTCTTCGTGAGTGCCCGGGAGCAGGAGCAGCAATGCCTGGCAACACGCAGGGCTTTATTTTGCATTCGTTTGTTATCCTTAGCGCTTCAGCAGCTCGTTGCCTTTCTGGGGCTGCTTTCAGCTCAGCCTTCCTGCCATTTCAGTGGTTCGCCGGGGGGTAGGACTGGAGCTGCCCTTGCTTAGCAGGGCCGCGGTAATGGCTGCGCCGCTGCAGGCCCCGCGCGCGGGCTGTGTGTGCTCGGCTGGGAAGGACGGGGCGGCGCGGCGCGAGGGGGAGCCCCATGGCGCGAGGGGGAGCCCCGCGGCAGCCGCCGCTGCCCCTGAGGCGAGGGCTGTCGCCACCGCCGCCTCTGGCGGGGCACCCAATGCTGGCTCAAGGCGGGGGCGTTTCGCGGCTTGGCGTCTTCCCTGCCTGGCTGCGGGCATCGCGGCGGTACCTGTGTCCCTGCTCAAGGCCCTGGAGGTGCCGCCGCTCTCGGTGGAGCCCCGGAGAGGCAGCGGGCAGCGCGCTTTCGGTGTGAGGCACGGGAGCCACGCGCTGCGGCTCCTCTCGTCACCCCTGAAGCAGCGCTGGTCCAGCGCCTCTCGGCTGGGCGCCAGTCTCTGGTGAGCCCACAGGCCCTGTTTTAATTTGTTTAATGCCATCGGGGAGAGAAATGGCTGTTCTTGTCCTCTCTGCAAAAGCTCCAAGGGTGAAGAAGGCTCCAGAGATGCTGGGCTTATAGCAGCAGCTGCTGCAGTTCCCTCTCTCTTAAGGATATCAAAGAACTGTCTAAGAGCAGTTTTCCTTGGCAGTAACTTCCTTGGACTTCCAAAACCGCCAGAGTAGGTGGTCCATAGGTCAGTAGGAATTCTGACCTATGTCTGTTGGGCAAGCTCTGCTGCCACAAGGTAGCTTTGGTTGTGTCTGATAGCACACAAGCAATGAGAACCCAGCAGAGACTTGGACAACGGTGGTTTTAAAGCAGGGGAGGCCCACAGTGATAGCTTGGGTTACTTTCAGCCAAGCACAGAAGATTTTGGAGAAAGCTCGTCCCCTGGCCAAAGGGCAGAGCTGACAGCAGGGCTGTTTACCCGCTCTCATGTTACAGCCCTAACTGTGAAGGAGCAGGTTTGTCATCATCCACGCTTTTAAATCAGACTCCTCAAGCCCCTCCTGCTAGCTGGCACTGCCCAGTTTCATGCCTTCCCCTTCCTCCTCCTAGCACTAAGCTAATGAGTGCCCCTCAGAACGTCCAGCACTTCACAACGGGCCTGAAATTGTGTGGTGGTGTCTGGAGTGAAAGTCAAGCGGCAGCTGGTGCCAGTAGCTGCCTCTGGAAGGAGGATTTTGCCTTTTTGCCCTTCCTGCTAGGGGCCTGCATGGTGTCTCCCCAGACAGAGCACGTGCCGAGCAGCTCTACGTCCTGCGCTCTGTGCCCAGGTTGATGTACATGGTAGGTTAGGCAGAAACCTAGTCTTCTCGAAAGGATTTTGCCTGCTGCTTTGAGGAGGGGTCTGGGATTTCAGTATTGGTACCCATCCATGGTGGCGCTCCAGAAAGCTTTCCCGTGGCGCCTCGTGCAGAGCAGGCAGAGATGCGGTGCTCAGTCATCAGGCCCCTTGCACGTGCTGACCTGGGGTGAGGGTGTTCATGCAAGGGCAGCTCTGCTGCACAAGGCCAGAGCCACCTCGCCCGGGATCCTGTCCCTGGCAGGGTGCCGAGGGGAGGGAAGTTCAGCAGCGATGCTTTTCCAGAGTGCTTTCAGCCTTCAGTTTGCTATGGAGACTTCCTCCGAGGTGGGGATATCGTACCTGTGTTTTATAGCCAGGGATGGATTTTTCTTAATGTTTCATGAAACGGTCTGTTAAAATGTCACAGTCTCTTTCCTGAGAGGTAATAGGTAGCTCAGAAGCCTTTATTGTTGCTTTCCCTGTGACTCACTGAAGTTTATCCGTACTGGATTTCAGAGATGCTTCTTCCTCTTTGTAGTCAGGTTTAGTTTTGATGATCTGAGGTAATTCAGCTTGGTCAGTAGACTTTGTCGTCACCCCCTCTTCCAGATCATTAATGACACGCTCAACAGCAGATGCTCTAGTGCAAAACCCTCCAGGCTTCCCCTGGAAAACTTGCCTGGCCT
The DNA here is from genome assembly GCF_059628265.1 of Tinamus guttatus. Taxonomy (NCBI): domain Eukaryota; kingdom Metazoa; phylum Chordata; class Aves; order Tinamiformes; family Tinamidae; genus Tinamus; species Tinamus guttatus. Next base: position 6,085,366 of record NW_028288776.1, read on the forward strand.
CCCTTCCGTAGGGAGGGGAGGCTCTCCAGGTGGTGTTGCTGGGTGATGAATGCCCCTTGGGAGGTTTTCCTGTTAAAATAGGACACAAAGGGCAGTGCAGAGAGGCTGTACAAGGTGCCTGGTGAGACGCTGTCTGCTGCGCAGCCTGCGTGCAGCGTTTCGGTGGTCCAGGCCTTGCCCCGGCTCCATCCCTTGGGCAGTGGAGCCCCTGCAAGCCCCGGGCTCTCCGCACGCAGCCCCCGCCAGGCGCTTATGGAAGCAGCCGCCTCGGGAGCCGGTGGAGGGGAGGGATGGTGGGGAGCTCGCAGGTGGAAACCAAGTGCAAAAGGCCAGAGCTGTCATCCACACTTATCACATTGCCTTGTTTTCCAACCTCGTACTGAGCTGGAGCTCAGGGCTCATGAGATGCATGTGCAGTTGTAATGCTGCGTGTTTTCTTTTTTTTTTTTTTTCCCACAAGGGAGTTGGGGGCAGTATTAAATTATTAGCAAGAAAAATATTCAAAATACAGGAAACAAATTAATTGGGGAATGGGAGTGTAACTAGAGAAGCTGGGAGGAGGTTGGGAGAGATCCCAGGCTGGAGAACAGGGCAGGAGGAACGCTCTGCTCCCTGCATTTTGTCTGTTGTGTTGATGTCCAGGGAGCAGGGAAGGAAAAGAGTGGGCTGTGACAGTCTCTGTAAATCTGAGGTAAGATTTTGTTTGGAAAGAAAATAGGAAGCAAGCTCTGACAAGAGCAAATAAGAGAGCTAAGACAGTGAGAGGAAAAGGGCGTTCAGAGCCCGTGCTCGAGCCCTGCTGCAGGATGACTCAGTCTTCATCAAAAGGGCAGGACACTCACTGGCTAAGGGGGGTCCAGCTTCCTAGCCCCAAAGGCAGTTGGGCTTTTAACCCATCTTCAGCTATACTTCAGTAATGAAGTAAGTTGATTCTTCCCTGAGGGAGAGTGCTAGTGCGTACCTCTCCCCCAACAGTTTAGTGATACTTTGGCCAGAAGTCCTGAAAAACTGAGAACAGAGCAAGGTTTCAAGTAGCTGTCGATGATGCATGGACTTACCTTGGTGACTTCTGCCTGGGGACAGGTTTCTCACTCCCTGTGTCCTCCTCATCTAGAATTAGCCTTTTTTTTTTTGTCCCGACATGTATTTTCTCTTGGTGGAACAGAAGCACCACCACAGACTGTGCTGCCTGCCTGTGTCTCCTAATACATCTTTCATAGCCTCTTTCTGTTTCAGAAGTGTGGCCTATATCCTCATTTCCCCCCTGCCCTGACACTGTTTAAGTCTTTAAAAGAGACATTTTAAATGATAACCCAGGCAAGGTTTTCTCCGTGATGTGTCTGCCATTTTGTCATGCTCTTTGGTCTTGAGCGAGGGAGCAGCATGTGGTACTGCCACTTGCTTAGGAAGCTCGTTCCTGTGCCCTAGGCTGCCAGCTTTGCGTGCTTAAAAATAGGGTTTAAATCCTCTCCTAGGTGCAAGAATCACAGAGGAATTTCAGAGAGCTTTCAGAGGGAGAGGAGGAGGATATTTGAGACCTGGAGTCAGGACAGGGCCACAGAAAGATCCTCTGAAGCAGCTGGAACCTTCTTCTGCTTTGACAGTGAGGGGCAGTGGATGCAGATAGCCTGACAAGTGCCACTGCCTTTTCCTGGAATATGAAGTCAGTGATTTGAAATGAAACATGCTGTGCAAAGCAGCAAAGCTCACTGCTTGGTGATGGAGTTCAGGCAAAGTGTAGTTACTTTCTGCTTTAGGTATTAGGGCATCATTGGTTACCAAATTGCACCCATATGAGATTCTTCCCCCGTGGTATATGGTCATAATACCATGTTGTTTCGGTAAGATGTATTCTTCGATGTTGTTTTTGCCTGCTTTTGGAGACAGCATACCAGGCTAGATAGCATTGGATGGGGCTGTTCTATGCTGTGGTAGCATCTGAGGGATGGGGAGATGTCTTTTTTTCCTGTATTTAGCAGAGCTGTGTAAAGGAAGGCAGTTCTGCAAGAGCTGTGTGCTGTGCTCCCTCATCCCTCGCCCATTCATGCTGCAGTCTGCTCTGCCCACTCTTGCTAGCAGTGAGTTTTCTCTGGGTGCATTCAGACCATGGCTACGTTTGCTGCTGGAGGAGAGCACCTCCTGCCCCGTGCATGGCGTGTCTTGCACCCAGGCAGGACAAGTATTTTATTAGCGTTGACTGTAAGAGCTGTGTGACATTTCCTCTGCAAATAAAACCTAGCAGCCTATGTAATGCCTTTCATGGGGATCTCTGAGCTCTGCAAAGCAGTAACTAGGTATCTCAAAGCCTGTTTGAGCAGGTAAGTGATGTTCTCATTTTTCATGTGGGGAAAGTGAACGAAGAATCCCAGACTGTGCTAGGAGTTAGTGGCAGAGGCAGGATTAAATGTGTGCTCTCCCAGCACCCTGGCATAGTCGTAATTGGGCAGGTTTGGGAATACTTCAAAGGGACTCTGTGGAGAGATTAATCCTGGAGCTTAGTGACTGTGGTCTGTAAAACCTGACAGACAGAAATATCTGCAATGGCTCTAATTTTCCTTGAACTCAGCGATACAGCTTTCTGCTGGGCATGTGGAGAATCCACATGCAGTTTTCTCAAAATCAGTTCGAGGTGAAAGGCAGGAATCAGAGTACGGTCCTGTCCCTTGTGCACCCGTGACCTACCCGTGCTCAGTGCAGTGCAGACTCCCCTGTGACCATGAATCAGAAAAGAGCCTGACAGGTTCAGCCTCAGTGAAGGAGAGGATGGGAGATGAGTACGGAAAAGAATGTTCCAGAGTGCCAGTTTTGAAGAGAAAGAGGGGAAAATAGTTTGCAGCTTCTCTCCTGCTGCCAGATCTCTCGCTGCATTGAGAGCCTAATGAGGAAGGTTGTCTAAATTGGACTGCATTAGCGCAAGGCTGGGAGATGGGTTGGTTTCAGAGGGCACCTGCTGATGGGCAGTCTGCGAGCTGTGCTCTGAGCCCTGCCCTCCGTGCTGCCCTGCTGGGTCCTGAGATGCTCCTCTGTCTCTTTCAGGCTCTCCATCAGCTGTACTACGACCCAAACATCGAGAACAAGAACTTGGCTCAGAAATGGCTGATGCAGGCCCAGGTCTCACCCCAAGCATGGCACTTCAGCTGGCTTCTTCTCAATATGGACAAGGTGCCCGAGATCCAGTACTTTGGCGCCAGCGCCCTGCACATTAAAATCTCCCGCTACTGGAATGACATCCCGGCGGATCAGTACGAAAGCCTCAAGTCGCAGCTCTTCACGCAGATCACGCGCTTCGCCAGCGGCTCCAAGATCGTGCTCACGCGGCTGTGCGTGGCGCTGGCCTCGCTGGCGCTCAGCATGATGCCGGAGGCCTGGCCCTGCGCCGTGGCAGACATGGTGCGCATGTTCCAGGCCGAGGACTCCAACGTGGACGGGCGGGCGCGCTGCCTGGCGCTCCTGGAGCTGCTCACGGTGCTGCCGGAGGAGTTCCAGACGAGCCGCCTGCCGCAGTACCGCAAGGGCCAGGTGCGCAGCGTCCTGGCGCAGGAGTGCGGCTCCGTCTTCCCTTTGCTGGAGCAGCTGCTGCAGCAGCAGGACTCCCCGGGCTTCATCAAGCAGAAGGTGTTGAAGTGCTTCTCTAGCTGGGTGCAGCTGGAGATCCCGCTGATGGACTGCGAGAACCTGATCCAAGCAGCCTTCACCTCCCTGCAGGACCCCGAGCTCTTTGACACGGCAGTGGAGGCTGTCGTCAATGCCATTTCCCAGCCAGATGCCCAGAGGTAAGGGCTGTCTCTCCCACACTTTTACTGCAGGCCCGTGTGCCTGGACACCTACTGAGAAATGGGGGTGGAAAGGAAAAAAAAAATCAGGCTCTTTTTTTCTAGCTACCGTTAGGCCGTCGCAATGATGATGACAGGGTTGGAGGCAGGAAGTGTGGAAGGCACATCCAGTCTTAGCTGGCTGGTCCTGGGAAGGTTGGCCCTGCGTTGGCTGGCAGCTTTGCTAGGTGTGTGTTGCTGCTGCTGCCCTTGCTAGAGGGCTTTCCCCCACCTGCCTGGCTCTGCCGGGCTGGAGCAGGGATGCTGCTAGCCGTGTGGCTGATCCTCCCCGTGGGCAGGCGCGCGTGGTCCTGAGCAGTGTGTTCAGCACCTCTGTGCTGGTGCCCATGCCTGCAGCAGCTCCCTGACCCCATGCGTTGGTGGCCCTTTGGAGCGGCAGGCAGTGCCTGGGAGCTCTCAGCTCTGCCCCGCGGGGTAAGGAGGCAGTCACGGCCCATCTCTACCCTCCTCCTCTCAGGCAGACAGGGCTAATACTCTTCTGGCTCGTGTGCCAGACGCTGCAGCGCCTGACTGGGGAGCAGCTGCCTCGGCTCAGGCCAGGGAGAGCTCAGAGACCCCCTGCCGCCCTCGTGCCTCTGCTCCAGCCAAGGAGCTTATTGGACGCATAGCTGACTGCACCAGAGCTGTCTGGCTGCTCCCTCCCCCTGCCTCCCACAGCTCCGTCCAGCTGAGCGCTCATCCCTTGCTCCGCTCTTGGCTGCGGCTGTCCCCGGAAAAGCCAAGCTGCAAGCCAGGACGGGGAGGCCCTGCCCGGGCCGCGCTACAGGGCCCCGAGCCCTTCTGCTTGGCAGAGCTGCTCTCGGCTCCTGGGACCGATGCCCGCAAAAGTGCATTTGCTGCGCGGTTCCCTTGGTCACATCTCCTCCCGGTTGCTTAGCAACCTTCCCCCTTCGCCGGGGAAGAGGAGGGTTTAATTGGAGGCCGGGCTGCGTGCGCATCAGGCAGCCCTGGGCCCTCTGCAGCGGCGCCGGCGCTGCTGGTGCGGGGGCTGGAGGTGCTGCTCCTTCTCCTGGGCTTGGGGGCGGAGGCGGCATCTCGGAGGTCTCCCGAGATGAAGGTGGTGCCTTTGGGAGCTACCAGTCCCGTGGCGCGCAGGGCCCGCCGGGGCCGTGACGCAGCAGTGCTGTGCGCTGGGACACGGCGTCTCTCTGGCGTTCACAAGACAACCGGGAGCAGCTTTTCTTTGTAACAGGCAGAGGCTGTGGGCCAGCCCAAACCCTGGTAACAGGGTTGGCGTAGAAAACTAGGCTGCTTGAGAAGGTGACATGCGCTTCTGAAATTTTTGGCTCTTTGCCTTCCATCCCTTTCATTTCCCTTGATTCTGGGAAGCCCCTAGGATGCAATCCCGCCTGTGTGAAGGAGCCGAGCCTTGCGGTGCTCTTTCTCAGTGGTATTAAAAGATGAGCTTTCTGTTGACCTTTCAAAGTGGATTTTGGTGAGAAGAGTTAGACTCACTCTGCCTCCCTGGCTGAGGCAAGGGAGTTTCCTCTCCGCTCTTGTGCCAACACTGCTGTGGAGCGTCTGGTCCCGTTGCGACCTGCCACGCTGGCCGGTTCCTCACGGCACCAGCCCGGTTAGTGGCCCGTGGCAGAGCCCCTCGCGCTCGCCTGCAGCAGGCAGTGCCCAGGAGGAGGCGAGCAGCCGGCCTGAAAGGCTGCTCGGTGCCAGCGCGAGGCCGCGTGGGCCCCGGGGCACCCAGACAGCGGGGTCATTGTCACCAGAGCTGCCCTGCCAGGCGCCGTGTGGCGCGGCCGCCCCGGCGCCGTCAGCTGCGCGAGAGGGGCTGCCCTCGGCACAACTTTGCCTAGCGCTGAGGTCTCGGGTGTCTTCAGAAGTGGGGAGCTGAGGGAGCCACCTCCGTGGTGATACCCCAGGGTAGGGGACACGAGTGCCCTGCTGCAGCGCCCGGCTTTGCTGTCCAGCTTCTGCTCACAAATGCCTGCCTGGGCAGGTAGCTTTCTGCCCTGCCAGAGGGGTCACGGAATGCCTCTGTGATGGATAAGGGTGGTAGGGATGCGTGCCAAGTAAAGAGGGATGTTAAATAGGGGACCGGGTGGAAAGGGAACTGTGCTGCGCTCCCTTCTCCCTGCTGCACCTGTCTGTCGTGCACAGGGTGTGCGAGCTCTCGGCTTCCTCCCACAGCTCCAATTGCTCCTTTTGATATCGGGGTTGGGTGCTGCTGCTCGCACCCTTTTCCTGATGTCTGGAGTTACCTTCCCTTGGGCATTCCCATGGATGCCCCATGTGCTGCCTTCTCCTTGGGGGCTGCAGATGTCCTTGTGTTTGTCTCAGCTGCTGCCCTGGCCTGGGCTCCTACCTGACTCCTGCCCTCATATCTCAGTGCTCTTCAGGCCCCACAGCTGGGTTGGCACGTGCCCCTGCAGCCCCTCTGCGCCCGAGGGTCGGCTCCGGGGGCGCAGACGGCCCCACGAGGGGGTTGCTGCTCGTTGTGTGGCTGCTGCTCTTCCTTGGAGCCTGTAGCAGCCCCGTTGAGGGAAAACGTTTCTGTCCCTCCGTGCGATCTGCAGGGCTTTGCTTGCTCCTTTCTTGCCTCGGGCCCCCTGACCTTGCCTCTGGGGCTGTGAGCAGATGATGAGGTTTGGACACATGCGGGCAGCACCACAGTGCCCTGGCTGCTAGCAGCATTTTGTTAGCTTCCAAAATGCACTGACCTCCTCCAGCGCTTGGGCTGGAGCCATGAGGCTGCCAGCGGGACCACGGTTTGCCCCAGACCTTTGGGGCTCTCTTCCCCTTTGTTCCCTGTATCCTCTTTCCTTCCCATCCCTCCTCCGGCTGCCTCCTTCCCACGGAGGCAGTCCCGCCCCTGCGGCTTTGTGCTCAACCCAGCACATCCAGCGCTCCCGGAGCCCCCCGGGAGCCTCCTGACCTTTCTGTCTCTTCCCGACAGGCTCGGGGGTTCGTGCTGCTTCCCAGCCGCCGTCTTCCTCGGCGGGCTCGTGCCTTTGTTCCGGCGGGGCCCTGGGCTGCAGGCTCGGAGCAGCCTCCGTGCCGTCCTGCTGCGCGTCGCGGAGCGCGCTGTGCGGTGTCGCTCAGTGGCAGGGTTTGTCGCTGGGCTCCCTGGATTCCCTCAGGTTCCTGTGGTTTTCGCCTCTGTGCCTTTCTTTACCGCTCCTCCCAGCTGCCTTTGTTAACATTTCTGCAGTGAAAAATCCTGCAGGTGTATGTTTAATTTCAGCAAAGGGCCAGTGGTAAGCTGCATTTAAAAAAAAGCCTCTAAGAGAACTATTCCTAAATTTGACCGAGTGGGATCAGGGCAGAGAGGTTACGTCTCTGTGGGTGCAGTGTCTGCCCATGCTACGATTGTGTTCGCAGGGCTGCGGGGCAGCTGCAGTAGGTTGGATGCCTGTCCTCATCCCCAAAGAGCAGAGCCAAGCCTGACCTGACCCTGAGCATCCCTTGCTTCTGCCCTTGAGGGACAACTTGTGACTCACCCTCCTGCGAGAGCTTTGGCTTGAAAGAGGACACCCCGCTGCAAGGTCTTCTCGTGCTGCAGCCCTGCTCCTCCAGCAGTCACCCAGCGCAGGAGCGAGCAGCTTGGAGGCACCCGTGTCCGAGCGGAGTAGCAGGAGCTCTTGGGCACAGGGGCAGGGGCAGAGCTGCTGCTCTGAGCACCTTCTTGCTGCCAGGGGCTTGGAGCGAGGGCCAGGGGGTCTCCTACGGCAGCCTTGCCCGAGTCCCGTCAGAGACGAGGCTTTTTATAGTTTCTCTGGCCATGAGCGTTGCTTCTCGTCCTGAGAACCTGGCAGTGCAGCCTGCCAGGAGAGGCAGGATGGTCTGCGAGCCAAGCACGGGCGTGCAGGCTGGAACTCAGTGTTCTCATTCTGGCCTTGGCACTGCCTTACCTTTGGGTAAGTCACGTGTACTGGGAGCTTCCATTCCTTCCTCTGGAAAAGGAGGAAGCAGAGCTTGCTTTCCTACCTCCGAGGTGTTACTAGAAAAGATGCAGCAGAGATTTGTAGGTGTAAAGCGTTTGCTCTGCTTATCTGCTAGGCTAGGCAGTTGGAACCCTTGTGCTTTGCCATAGGATGGTGGTGTCTCTCAGGCAGGCTGATCTTCATGTGTTATTTGGGACTGCCTGGACCCTGCTCCTCTGCTAGGATGTGGAATTCTTGAGAAGAAACCTTGGATGTTTGGGCAGAAACTTGTGGACTCTATTTACAGACCTTCAGTCTTGGGAGCAGTAGGAAGCTCCTGAGTCACAGAAGGACAGGAACAAAGATACTGTTGCATCGCTTTTGCAGAGGAGGCTTGGGCTGGGTAGTGTTTTATTTAAAGATTATCCCCTGACTAAGCTGGCTAGAGAGCCGGGTGTGCTGGAGTGGGAGAGCTGAGGTTTTTTGCCCACACTCCTCCAACCTGGTGGATGGTGGTGGGTAACAGAGAGGGATCTCCATGGGGAAGGATCTCCACAAGATTCAAATGGTGGGGAGTGGGTGTCAGACACCGAGGAGCCTCTCGGGAAGAAACAGGGTGTTCCTCTTGTGGTAGAGCTGGTGGGAACACACGGCATCCGACCCTTCTCTTTCCAGTCCTGGCGACTAGTGCAGAATCCCAGAAGAGGAATCTCACTAGAAGAATTTTCCCAGAACTTCGTTAGAAACAGATTTTTTAATACTTTTTTTTTTCTATCAAGTCATGACATTCTATGTTTCAGGTTTCAGATCAGAACAGATCTGATTGCCCATGTGAGCTGCCTGTGTCTTCTGTAACCACCTGGTGGTTACAGGGGCTTGTCCCCCAGGCAGTCGTGTTGTTTCTCTCCAGTATAGAAGCTGGAGTGGGTTGCAGGAAGAGCAGAAGCAGATCCTGCTCCCATGGGAGGGATTGACCTGTGCTGCAGGGATTTGGGGAGGCTGAAGTTCAAGGGGTTCAAAAGTATCTGGACAAACTCTCAGAAGAAAAAATCTGTTAAGCCATTAAATATAAAGATACCAAGTCTTGCTCAGGAAAGCTGTACCCCAAATCGATGGAGTCTGGAGACATACATAATGAATTATCACCATGTGTTTGCCACATTCATGCCATCATAGGCGTTCCCAGCTGTCAGTTGTTGGAGATGGGCTGCTTGACTGGGTGGCCTCGGAGCCCTGGTGCAGCTGAGGTGGCCTTGGGTCTCCCTCCTGCCCTGCTTTGGCTGGAGTGGTCAGCAGGGGCTCGTGGAGGGGCTGAGGTGTGGGGATGTCTCTACCAGCCAACGTAGTATCTGTCTCCTGGCAAGCACCGGCTTTAAGGACTCTTTCTGTGCAGGCAGCCTTGCCTGGCTCCTTGCCTGTCTGCAAACTGCCCCCTCTCTGCGCTGCCTCTGCTAGAACAGATGCCCTGGCCCTTCCCTGGAGTCCAGGTGCTTCCGAGGCTCTGCCCATGTCCTCGGCAGTTCTGCGTGAAGATGGGGGCCTTTCAGTGGCAGCATTTACATCTTTTCCCCATGGCAGCGCGTGCGCCTCCCGGCCTGCCCGTGCCTCGGACCCGCGGCAGCGCGCGGAGGGCCGGCCGGGAGCACGCGGCGCAGCCGCAGCCGCGGCTAACGTGCCTCGCTGGCCAGGTCAGTGACAGCGCGCTCGGAGCCTCCCGCGCAGCCTCTCCGGGGGCCTCGCGCCGCTCTTCACCTTCGCGGCCTCCTTGCCGTTGCCGTGGTTACCATCCCGTATCGCGCGGCGGAGGGAGCCTGATGAGCGGGAGATGCCGGAGCGCGGCCCGGAGCGCCGCTCGCGGGAGGAGGGAGCGCTGGGGCCGGGAGCCCCGGGGACGTGCGGAGGGGCTGGCGTCCGTCTGCCGCACGGTGCCAGCGGGCTCGGAGCGAGGCAGCCCCTTCTGTCCCATTGCACGGGGTATTTTGATGTGGCAGCGCTGCCTGATTTTCCCAGTGCCTTTCCTGCTTGTTCAGTGGGAGAATCCCTCAGCTCTCAGCCAGCGAATGGGGCAAAGAGCAAGGTCTGGATTTGCCCATGCCTTAGGTGGTGCTGCAGGATCCTGTAGCTTGCTGCTTCCCGCTGGCAGTCCTGGCTGCCTTTAGTGCAGCCCTACGAAGCACTGGTTGAAGGCAGCCGTGATGCAGGGCCCAAAGGACGCCAACGGCTGCCGTTTTCCTGCCTGCCATCTCCCATGTGTCCTGCAGAGCCGCCCTCGGGGCCAATGGCAGTGGTGACAGTCACCACCAGCCCGGAAGGTGCTGTGCAGCAGGGGCAGACAGGCTTCTTGGTGTAATGGGGACTCTGCCCAGGGCTTGTGTGCTGTCTGCACAGCTGACTCGGCCCTTTTCTCCACCTGCAGAGCCTTCACTCTTGAGACACATAGGGCATCAGTGTTGGGCTTCATCCAGCAGTGCCTATCCGCTGTCCGGGAGGAGAATTCCTATAAGCAACAAAGCCTTCAGGAGTTGTCTCATTCCCAAAGCGGTCTTTCCCTAGCAAACTAGGGAAAACTGAGCAGGAGATCTGGGAGTGCAACAGGAGCCTGTCTCTGTCTCTTGTGCTGTGCTGCTGATGGAGGCAATGCTCTGCACTGATTCAGGCTCTACTTGCAGGTATGTGAATACCCTCCTGAAACTCATCCCGCCTGTTCTGGGACTTCAAGAGCAGTTGCGCCAGGCAGTCCAGAGCGGGGACATGGAGACGTCGCATGGGATCTGTCGCATTGCTGTGGCCTTGGGGGAGAACCATTCCCGGTGAGTCCGGCACCTCGCTGCCCATGGGCATGTTGTGCTGTGTCAGGGAGCAGGGGATTGGCCCTGGAAGAGGAAATTGGCCAGCTGATCCCTCCTACTACTTTAGTTCTCTCTTGGCAAACCCACAATGCTTGAAATCTTGTCATCTTCTCCTGATGCTGGGCTGGGTCACTTGCTCCCAGGCTACTGATATCAGACTGCTGCCTTGCAAATGCAGCAGCCCTAGTTCTCTGCTTCCACTGTTTGGGTGTGAGGAAAGGGGGCTAGTCCTGTTAATGCAGGCTCTGTGCTGCACTCCTTCCCTAATAGTGGAAGGATGTCTGCAGTGGGAAGCAGGTTGGGGGCAGAGTGTGCCAAGTACCACAGTTCAGCTCTGCTTGAGGCCGTTAGCAGCCCACATGCTGAGGGGCTTCCTTCCTGCTTTGTGCATGGGGTTGGGTGCAATGTTCTCTCAGAAGTCCCTCCCAGACTAAATTACTCTGTGATTCCCGAGGCAATTCATGCAGGTGCCCTTGGGTGTCCTTTTACCAATGTTGGGAACTGCAACAGCAGTGGAGTTTGGAGCAGCCCACTGTTTCCTTGCTGCTTTGTTCAGGGTCTGTCCTGCACTGGGTGCTGTGTGTGCTCTGTAGAGAGGCCTGACCTGCAGGTTGGTGCTGCCCTGACCATGTTCTCTGCTCCACAGGGCCCTGCTGGACCAGGTGGAGCACTGGCAGAGCTTCCTGGCTCTTGTTAACATGATCATGTTCTGCACTGGCATCCCTGGGCACTATCCTGTCAACGAAACCACCAGTTCCTTGACGCTCACCTTCTGGTACACACTCCAGGTTAGTGGCAGCCGCAGGGCAGCCTGCCTTGGGGCTCTCCGTCTTGTGGTTGAGGCAGACCACAGACATGTGCATGGAGCTGGCGTGGAGGAGGTTTGGGATTGCAGCCCCTCATGGATATCCTGGGCCTCTGCCTGAGAGAGGGCATAAAGGGGTTCCAGCTGTTGATGTGCTCCCGTTTCCAAAGGAAGGAGGTGGCTGTTGGGTTTGGCTCTGTTTCTGAGGATGGTGAGCAGCAGGCTGAGAAGCCGTGGTGCCTAACCCGGCTGTATTCATCCCCCAAGGACTTACAAGGACTCACAATTCCCACATCCCTCACCCTGTGCTCACAGCCACTCTAGGTGAGTTCATTCAGAAATGTTGGCCCTGTGGCTTACTTTTTCCACCCTCAGTTTTCCTTGGAAGTCTGAGCCAGACTTCAAGAGCCTCATTAACATAACTCATTCAAACTTCACACGCTCATGTTTGCAGCAGCAGGCCTGACTGTTTAGCTCCTTGCTGAATTTCCCTGCTTTGTATGAAGCCCCCTGTCTTGAGCCTGGCTTTGGGAGAGGTGGCCCAGGTTCACATGGGGGGAACAGCTGCTTTCTCTGATGCTTACCAGTTCTGTAGTGGCATATATTTTTGCCTTGTAAGGCTGAGTTCAGCTCACCAGGGCTGAGCCCAGTAAACAGTGGCTTGGCTCCGGGCGCGTGCTGGGCTCTCCTCTCCTTCCCGCTGTGTCCCTCGGGAGCTGGCAGAGGCAGGGAGTGCAGCCAGCAGCTCCTTGTCCTGCTGCCAGGCAAGGGCAGCCCTTACAGGGTCTAAGGGCTCGGTGGCAGCCCGTGTGGTGGTAGGAGACAAGCACCCAAAGCAAACATGTCCAGGGAGGTACAACCCTACTCTGCAGGTGAGCGTCGCTATTGCAGGGGGCCGGGGGGTGGGTGTTTGGCCGCAAGAGGTGGCAGCTTTCCTGGTGCACGGGGAGGTTCTTCTCCGCCTGCACGCAGAGCCTCGCTGCCTCCGAGCGTTCCTGACGGCGCAGGCGTTCCCGGCTCCGGAGCAGATGACTCCCGCCCCGCCGTGGCTGCGCGGGGTAGTGTGCGGGCTGGGGGGCAGCAGCTCCTTGCCGCCCCCGCAGCCCCGGGCCTGTCTGCTCCCCGGAGGGAGGGAGGCCTCCTCGGCGCAGCTCTCCGCTCCGGCGTTCTCCGCTGCCGGGAGGGAGGGCGGCAGAACGTCACTTCCATGGGAATGCTCTATTTTTAGCCTCAGTTCATCCCCCCCACTCCTTTCCTCTGCAATCTGATGCAGTGTGACTGCGCGTGGGCAGGGACGGGGAGCTGCGCGGCGCTGACGGCCCCCCGCAGCACAGCCTGGCAGAACGGTTGGGCTTTTCAGGCTGCTGGAGTTCCCCACATCCTCTTGGTGCTCGTGGGTTGGGGTCTGAGCGTGTGTAGGCAGGCAAAGAGAAGGCTGTGCTTTCCAGGCACCAAAGTGCCTTGGCCTGAGCCAGTTCCAAGGGGGATCCAAGGCACGCTCTGCTCCCAAGGCTAGGACACACTCGAGCAGTGCCGTCCCTCTGCAGCAGGGCTGTTCCCAAATGCCTGGGGGTCGGCACTGCTGCTGGCACCCTGCCCCTAGGTAATCCAGCTGCTGCAGGAGGGCTCTGGCTTCAGCGAGTTCCCCCCACGTTGTGCAAGGGGGACCTCAGGGGACTCCCTTGGTCGTGTTGCCTCTGATGTGAGACAGATGGTGACATGGAGATGCCCATGAGCTCCTCATCCAGCAGGCCAGCTCTCTCCAGTTCCTTAGCCCACGGCGCCTGGTGTATTCCTTCTCTCACCTCCAGGATGATATCCTCTCCTTTGAGCCGGATAAGCAGGCGGTGTACCAGCAAGTGTACCGGCCTGTCTACTTCCAGCTCGTGGATGTGCTGCTGCACAAAGCGCAGTTCCCCTCCGATGAGGAGTATGGATTCTGGTCCTCAGACGAGAAGGAGCAGTTTCGGATATACAGGTACAGCTGCAGCCCAGGCCCTTTGCATGGGTGGCAGGAGCAGGGCATGTTGCTCTGTGCCGGGATGTGACTTTGGGCTCAGATGTGGGTTTGCTTATTAGGCAGGCAAGAACACAGGTGGTGTCCTGCCTCCTGGAGCCTGAGCACTGTGAGAAATGCAGTGCTGGGAGGAGACCCAAAGAAGGATGTGGGCCCTTCCTGTAAGGGTAGGTTTGGCTAAGATGTTAGTTTGGAGACGAGCTGGTGTGTTATGACACTGACTTCCCTGTCCAGGAAACCCTGGGAGCCGGGATCAAGTTGCAATATTAAGCTGCTATATTTAGCAGTGTGCATGTGTGGGCAGGTGCTGCCCGTTTTCACCTTGCTAGGAAAATGGAGAGGACACAGCATGTCCACACCTGGCGGGGTACACAGCATGTCCAGACCTGGAGAGCTCTGCAGGGGATGGTCATAGCACTGGGAGACCCCTGTGCTTGTCTTCTCTGCAGGGTGGACATTTCTGACACGTTGATGTATGTGTATGAGATGCTGGGCGCTGAGCTCCTGAGCAGCCTCTACGACAAGCTGGGACGTCTTCTTACCAACACAGAGCAGCCATCCACGTGGCAGGTGAGTGAGGGGGCCTGGTCACCAGGCTGCTAGGCAGGCACAGAGAGTACCAGCCCCTTGGGCAGCGGCAGGGGAGGCTGTCCTCATTCTGCAGTGTTGAGGGCAAAGAGACCTGACAGGTGAGAAGTGCAATCACCTTGTCAGCACATCAGTTGCAGGTCATCAAACCTACAAGAGGACATAGGGTCTGTTGGGATCTTTAGGGTCTGTTGGATGAAGGAACAGGTCGTCTTCTGCCCCTCAGTTTCTCACTACAGGCCAGAGACCAGCTAGGGTCTGATCTTCATCTTTTGTTTTTGTCTGCCTTGCTCTGGTGCTGTGTCACTGTGGCACATCATAAATGCTGGAGGCCTTCCATGTCCTTTCTGCATCACCAGCTTGCTGCTCTGCTAATCACTGAGTACCCTGGCTCACTCCAGGGGAAGCAGCTCTGCAAGGGTGACATGGAAAGCCCAGGTTTGCTTCCGTGGCCACCTCTCTCAGCAGTTAGCAAGCTGCCTCCCTGCCTTGCACTCCTGTCCAGGCACTGCCCTGAGCAGAGCCAGAGCAGTGGGGTGAGAGGAGAGCCCAGCACAGCTGACACTGTGAATGCAGATAGGAAAGCCAGGGAGCTTCTGTAGAGCAGGCTAATCAGCATGTATCTGCTCACCTTGACACCCTCATCAGCCAGCCGTCGCTGTCAGGTCCGGGTGGCTGGAACAGCACCTCGTTCATCACTGTCTGCAGCTAAGCCAGCAGCCAGCCAGCGGGAGCAGTGACTTGCAGTCTGGGCGCAGCTCCCGCTGTGTGAGCGCCGAGACGGCGGCTGTCGCTCTGGCAGTCTGCTGGCACTCGAGTTTAGGCTGCAGCCCCAGCAGGTGAGGTGCCTGCACTTCTGGAAGGGTTCGGATAACTTTCACGCTGTCAGTGTGTCCTACAGGCAAGCTGGGGTGGATGTATCCTCAGGCCTGTTGTGCGTGTTGGCTCTGACTCTGCAATCATCTCCAGTTTCTCAACTTTCTTGCCCTCCATGGCTGGAATCTGAGCTAGTCCCTGGCATGTGGGATGGGGAAGGCATTGGGGGTCAGCACATGGCTCTGAATGTCCCTCTCCCTCTCTGACAGCACACAGAAGCCTTACTCTACGGTTTCCAGTCCATCGCTGAGACTATAGACGTGAACTACTCTGACGTGGTTCCAGGACTGATTGGCCTCATTCCCCGGATCAGCATCAGCAACGTGCAGCTAGCTGACACCGTCATGTTCACTATTGGTGAGGCCTTTGCTTGCACTCAGGCTGGGGAGGGAACCGCTCCGGGAGGGACCCCTGTGCTTGGGGAGGAGGGGGCCCTATCTGAGATCTGTCTTGCTGAATCTGTCCTGCACAGACCTCCGCTATTGCCAGCCTCTTTGGAGCTGGTGCTTTTGTGCTCATTTCTCTGGGCTTGGAGCCACTTGCTGTGTGTTCTGGTCTGCCTGCCTGCAGACCATTCCTGCCATCTGCTTTGGAGTTAGCTCCATCTCTCTTTTGCTGCAGAGCTCTTGCTGTCCCTTCTCAGGGAATATTAATAATAATAATAGTGAAAAGCAAAGCTGAATGGCCCAGGATGTAGAGGGCAAACTCCCCAACTGTCACGTTGCGTATCTGCGGTCGCTGATACTGTTTTGTGCATGCAGGGGCCCTCTCAGAGTGGCTGGCTGATCATCCCGTCATGATTAACAACGTGTTGCCGCTGGTGCTCCAGGCCTTGGGCAATCCTGAGCTCTCCATCTCCAGTGTCTCCACCCTGAAGAAGATCTGCCGGGAGTGCAAGTACGATCTGCCACCCTACGCTGCCAACATTGTTGCTGTGTCACAGGTACGAGCTGGAGCAGATGGGGCTTGGGGTCCCTAGACACTATGGATCCCTTTGGGGCTGGGCTCTGGGAGCTGCCAGGGTCTGCATGGGACCAGGAAGGGACTGACAGAGGATTTGAACCTCTGCTTTTAGCACCAAGAGCACACCATCCCCTTCCTGAGGGGAGTCTGCACTGCAGCATGGTGGATGCTGGGAGGTGCAGGGGGAGAGGACTGCAGTGTCTGCACTTACGTGCTCCAGGGACACCTCTTCTTTTGCCACTTCAGGAGACAGAGTACTGTCTTAGAGGGACTATTGGTCTGATCCCCTCGAGTTCTTTCATAAACTCTGAGCATTGCACTAAACGGGTAGGGCTGGCTCTGAAATGCCGACTGGAGACATCCCAAGCCCTGATGTGCACCTGTGATAACCTGGCTGCTGAAGGCAGTGTGGATGATGGCCCAGTCTTGGTGACCTGGTGGACACACAGCTTTCTTCTGGGGGGTTACTGGCAGTGTTTCTGAGCTGTCCTGCTGCAGAGCCTTTTGGGTTCTGTGGGCTGCCTTTGCTGGGTAGTTGTGTAGGATGGGTGCTGGGAGGAAAACTTGGTGCAGGATGAGGCTTTTGTTCCCTGCCTGTGGCTGTTGTGAGGGGGGCCTGCACAGAGCTGTCTCTTGCTCCTCCATGCCCAAATTGTTATTGGTTGTCATGACCTTCCACTTCAGTCCCACCTCCCTGGAAGGGAAAGGACTCTCTGCAGCACTCACACTCCTCATTTGCTGTTCCTTTCCCTTTGGCAGGAAGTTTTGATGAAGCAGATCCACAAGGTAAGACTTACTTGCTCACACACCTAATTCATTCTGTTTGTCTGCCTCAGTTTTAATTGTCCTCACATGTGAAAGCAAGAAATGCTGGAATAGAGCATTGCAACTGGTTTGTGTGGGACCAGGAACACCTGGTTCTGCCACTGCCTACTAGTCTTTTGGCTCTCTTGGGCTGGAGCAGAATCATGCTGCCTCCAGAGACACTTAACTCTAGTGTTTAGAGACCTCTGCAAGCCTGAGGAGGCAGAGATGCCTCAGTGCAGCAGCAGGCTGCAAGAGGAAAGGGGAGGGAAGTTAGTGCAGGGCAAAGCCCCCGTTGTGCTTGCGGACACTGGGACACTTCACCCCATAGGAGCTGAGAGAGGTCTGTGCAAAGAATCACATGCCTGAGTACAGTGAGTGCTGCTGGTGTGGAGATCGTTGGGCACTAAACTGCCTTTCCTGGAAGGAATGCTGGGGAGAGGGTAGGTGGTACCAGGAAAGCATCTGTTCTCTAAGGGCTGCCCTCCAGCACTGCTAGGGAGCTGCTGCTTTCTCCTACTATGGGATACACCTAGAATACTGCAGCCAGGGCAATTTAAGAGCAGCACAGCAAAGCTCCTGATCCTTCTGGCCAGGCCTCAGAGAGCTGTCCTAGCTAGCAAGCAGAGTCTTTAACGTTTGCTGGAAGGCTCCAGGCTGGGCGATGACCTGCCCCTTTATGTCTTCTCTCTGACTCAGACAAGCCAGTGTATGTGGCTGATGCAAGCTCTTGGTTTCCTGCTCTCTGCCCTACAAGTGGAAGAGATCCTGAAGAACCTGCATTCCCTGATCACTCCCTATATCCAGCAGCTGGAAAAGCTGGCTGATGAAACGGTGAGTGCTCACGTGCCTCTACCTCCATCCAAGAGTGGCTGCTCCCACCGTCTGTGCTGCTGGCTGTAGCCCCATGAGGTGGGGTATTGAAGCAGCACTGTTGAAAACGGGCTGTCTTTCCCCTCACCCTGAATAACCGTTAATTGCCCAACACAGGCAGAGCAGAGTCCCACTAATCAGACTGAGCTGGGTTGCAGTTTTTTTCCTCTACATCTACAAGACCAGAGGCTCCTTGGCTCTAGCTAGCCGTGTATTGTCTGGATCAGTATCTGCCCACCCGAGCTTCAGTCACGCAGCCTCCTCCCTCTTGTGCTATTCCCCGTGTTGCCCCAGCAGGCATCTGTGTGACTTGCTCTGGGTAGGAGGAAGCCATGGTGCTCTTGGGCATCATCCTGGATCTGTCTACCAGTGAGGGTAGGTGGGAAGCCTCATGGCTCAGCTAAGAGGTAGAAAGGGCAAGCAAGAGAGCACGGTGCAGGGAACCTTCTCAGTCGCTTTGCCTCAGTAGTTCTGGCTCCTCAGGATCCAAAGGTGTGACTATTGGAGCACGGCTCTATGTATCACACTGTCTTTGTTTTACCTTGCAGCCCAATCCTTCAAATAAACTGGCTATCATCCATATCCTGGGCCTGCTCTCCAACCTGTTCACCACCCTAGACATCAGCCACCATGATGATGACCATGAAAGCAACGAAGTCAAGAAACTGCCAGTGCAGCAAGGACCCAACCCAGTGAGTACAGTAATAGTTAGGTTCTCTTTGACATAACCCAGCCAGAAGCCTTGCTGGGTACAACTGCTGCCAGGCAGAGAGGCTGTCAAGTGGGTGAATGGAAAATGCAGTTTCTACTATAGATAGGGCAGCTAAAACAGCTCTACCAGCTCCCCACTGCTTCTGAGGTGGGCAGCGGTTACTTGTAAGATCCCTCTTGGCTGGGCACTGGTCTGAAGACAACCCAGAACCTACCTGCCAGCTATGAGCTTTACAAGGCTGCTTCAGCAGGGAATGAAGTTTCCCAGCTCCAAGGAAGGCAGGAGACAGTAGTCCCTGAAGATTTGGATTCAGGCCGTACTTATCATTGAATCTCTCCTCCCAAGTGCCACGGGCCAGTTCTCTTCAGTCTATACTGTTTTCACAGGTGGTGGTGGTACTGCAGCAAGTCTTCCAGCTCATACAGAAGGTCCTCAGCAAGTGGCTGAATGATGCCCAGGTGGTGGAGGTAACCAGACTCTTCATGTGCTACTGTTTGCAGCTCTGCCATTGCCCTTGCAGCTAAATGAGGGGTAGGAAAGGATGGCCACTGGATAATACTGCCAAATTGTAAGGCATTTGCACTCCCTTGTAATTAGGCTGTCTTCCTGCATTGTCCAAAACGTTGGTGCTGTTTGCTATCAATAGCACCATCCTGCTGTGCTTGTCTGTCTGTTGCCTAGATCAGCTCTGGTTGTACAGGCCCTGCCATGATCAGTGAGATGAGAGATGGGGTCTACTGAGTGCTTGTCTGTATCCCTAAGGCAAGAGCTCTGCTCTGACCCAAGCCTGTGTCCCCTTTTCTGGATTTTCTCCACTTTATTCAAGTGTTTTCCCACACTGGTGGGATGCTGTGGGAGCAGTGAGAGCATCCTGTGCTGTGGAGTAGAGCAGCATCACCACAGCAGATCTGCCTGGCTGTTCTCCACACCTCATTGCTACCTCTTCCCTTCCCACATGGGACCTGTGTGTCAAGCCTTGCCCCACTGAGAGAGTCTCCTGAAGCCTGTTCTCACTTTGTCCCTCCTCTTCCACAGTCCGTCTGTGCCATCTTCGAGAAGTCTGTGAAGACCCTTCTGGACGATTTTGCCCCCATGGTGCCTCAGCTGTGCGAGATGCTGGGGCAGATGTACAGCACCATCCCCCAGGCCTCTGCCATCGACCTCACGCGGCAGGTAAGGAGCAGTGTAGGTGAGGCTGGCACTGCAGCGGGGTGGCCCCCGGGCTGCCCTGCTCGTGGCTGCATTCCACGCACATCCTGCATGTGAGGCAGGCTCCGGACTGGAGAACGGTCCTGGTGTCCCTCCTTGCCTTGGCCTCAGCGCGTCTCTCTGCTTCAAGGGCTTCCCGCCCCTGCCTCTTGCTCCTGCCTAGCCTTGGTAACCCCTGCGTTTAGTGGTGTAATCTCACTGCTCTGGGCTGGTCACCATCACAGGCAGTGCTCTTTGCCTCTGCTGGAGCAGTGACCTCCATGTAGGGACAAGCCTGGTTTTCTCTGCCCTCCTATTATGGGTTAAGTTGTGTGTCACTGCACCCTGGACTAAGGCATGTGTCCCTGGCTTCTGCCCGCTGTGGCTGTGATGGGTGAAGGACGTTCTGTGCTGCTCAGCCAGGCTGCCATTCCCCAGGAAGGCTGGGAGTGTGCAGGGACAGCAGCAGCTTCAATCCTTCTCTGTCTCTTGCAGCTGGTTCACATCTTTGCTCATGAGCCTGCCCACTTCCCTCCCATCAAGGCCCTCTTCTTGCTCGTTACCTCAGTCACGCTGACCCTTTTCCAGCAAGGTACGTGCGATTGATTCTTCTTCATGCTGGGGCTCTTGTCAGGCTGTTGCATGCTTGAGGTCTGGAGGCATCTTACCAGGAATGGCTGTTTTCACTCCTAACTAAGCTAACAGGGCCACATCTGTTCTTGGATCTATACCAACCCCTGGAAGGTGGGTACCTTCCTTAAAAGACCGCAGAAGGACCTTCCTTACCGGTCCAGTGAAACATTTTGAACTCGAGGGACAGCCTGGTTCTGCACTGGTACTGGGTGTCTGGCTGTGTTGCAATGAAAAGAGCAGGAGCTCCAGTCCCAGCTTGGCAGTGAGGCTGCGTTCAGTGAGAGACGCTGGTCTCAGTGGGCCAGCAGTGCTTGTAGTGGCCAGGAATCAAACCCTTGTATAAGTAGAGAGATGTGTCTGGACACCTGGGGAAGGAACTGTCTTTTCAGAGCCACTGCTGTGCTCAGCATCTCCGTGCAGGGACGCTCCTGTGTTTGGCCTGTTGGCTGCATTACCCGCTTGCCACAGAGCTGGGGTTAGGACAAGCCCTCCGTGCCATAGCCCCCTTCAGCCTCCTGGTGACTTGTCCTGTAACAAGTGCACAGTGGAGCTGCAGACTCCTTCAGCACCTCAATTGTTCTTGTGTGTCACCTTGTTTTGTGCTCACAGCCTGGTGCTGGATAACATGACACCTTCCCCCAGAACAAGGCTTAGAGTTCCCTAGATAGGTGGGGAGGTCTGTGGTGGCCTGTGCTTCCTTGGGACACCTCAGTCTGAGCAAATTCCCCACTGCTGTCCGGGGTGTGTGGATGTATATGTACAGTAAAGTCCTCTTGGCTCAGAGCCTGGGGAGGCAGAGCTGCCTCTGGACAGCATCAGGCATGTCTGCAAGAGAAAAGGCAGGGCTGGTTGGTGAGAGACAGAGCCCAAGTTGTGCCAGTGCTTGGACACGAGCTTTGCTCAGGCAGGTGGCTTCCCAGTTCGCTGGGGCTCTGTCCCCACCTCAGAGATCATCTTCTATGGTCTGTCAGGCCTGAGCAGGGCAGATTGTGCTGTCTGAGCACAAAAGCAGCAGGAGAGGGTGGGACACTCGACCCTGCAGGGGCTATGATGTATCTGTGCAACGAACTGGATGCCAAGGTAGGGTGAGTGGTGCTGACGTGGAGACCTCTGGGCATTAAACTGGTCTCTCCCGGAAGGATGCTTGGGAAAGGCCTTTGTGTGGGCCCTGGACTGAGGGGCTTGCAGAACATCTGGGAAGGGGGGGAGGGCAGCAGTGCAAGGGGCTCCTGAGCAGCTGAGGCTGGTGACGAGCATGTGCACGCCTGAGCCCCGCAGGGCCTGTCGAGCGTTTGCTGAGGTGTTGACGTTCACTTGCAGTTATCTTCCAGGACCACATGGTGCTCTGAAGACACCCGCTCAGTGCCCACAGTGCAAAAGCTCTAATTCCCCTGGTGGAGATGGTGCCCAGCTAGCCCCTTCTCCTCCTCCTCTTCCTCCCCAAGGACACGAAGATCTCCTTGGCTGTGCAGCACCCAGGTGCTGGCTGGAGATCCTGGGGCTTCAGATCTGTTCCTTTACAGTTTCTTTCTGTTCTTGGGTTCTCCAAGTTTCATGATTTTTTGTATGTTTTGTTTCTTTAACTTGCTTCAAGCTGCTCATGTTGCCCATCCCTTTCCCCACACACCCCTCCTCCCCTACACTCCTGTTTTCACTTGTAAATTCTTTCTGTATCACATAACTATATGATGTTGAGTTGCTGTTTGTATGATTTTTCTCTTAAGTTACATCTTTATTATATTTTAGGGCCCAGGGATCATCCTGATATTGTTGATTCATTTATGCAACTCCTGGCACAGGTGTGTTTTAGTTTCTTATTCATTCACTTTCTGTTCTCTCTCTTTCTCTTTTTAATTCAATTTAAACCTATTTTTAGCTTTCTGTTGACAACGTTTTTTTTTTCCTTTTAGTTGAATATCGAGTTTCTCCATCTGTTTCCGTGGAAGTTGAAAACAAAACATTCTCCTTTAGTTCTGGGTTTGCACCATCCCCAGGGCAGTGCCCTTCTCTGCCACCCCCAGCCTCTCACCTGGCGTCGGGGGCGCAGCAGAAGCCAGTGTGGGGCACTTTGGGCTGCTGCGGCACTTGGGTGACCAAAAATTAGAGCATTAACTGGTCATTTTCGGGCTCTTGTACCAGCGCCCTGCGATGGCTCCTGCAAGGCAGGGGCAGGCGCGTGCCCGGGCCCTGCCGCTGGTGGGAGCGAGCGCAGGGAGCGCACGGTCCTGGTGGCAGCGCCTGCCCGAGCGCGGTGCCGCGCTGCCCGTCCGGCCCTCTCCATCAGTGTCCATAAGTACCTCAAGGGAGGAAGTGAGGAGGATGGTGCTGGCCTCTTTTCACTGGTGGCCACCAACAGAACTAGAGGTAATGGCCACAAATTGAAGCACCAAAAGTTCCACAGGAACTTAGGGAAATTTTTTTTAACAGTGAGGGTGACAGAGCACTGGAACAGGCTGCCCAGAGAGGTTGTGGAGTCTCCTTCTCTGGAGATCTTCCAAACCCGCTTGGACACAGTCCTGTGCCACGTGCTCTAGGTGTCCCTGCGTATGCAGGGGGGTTGGACTAGATGACCTCTAGAGGTCCCTTCCAACCTTAAGCATTCTATGATTCTATGTCTGCGGGAGGGAGCCACGTGCCTGTGGTGGCACCTGGGCCCGTGGGGCCCTGGGAGCCGCGGGGCTCTCGTGCCTGGTGCCCCTGCAGTGCTGCCTCCCTCCGTACTGTGCTGCCTGATGTCCCTGCAGCTCCGGGAGGGTGGCTCCGAGGAGGTGACAGTATCTCCTGTGTTTGCAGCCTGGAGCAATCCCGTGGCACCAGCTTGGCCACGCAGCTGCAGGAAGCTGGTGTGCGGAGGGCTTCCTTGCCTACCCCTCTTCAGGAGAAGCAAGTGGGATGGAAAGAGCCCCTTGTGTCCGCAGCTCTGCTGAGGCTCTCCCCTTCGTGCTGCGGTGCCTCCTGTGCTCCACCTTGTCCTCCCACAGCCTCCCGCTGCCAGAGGCACTTTGCCAGGCGGGCGCAGCAGCCCTTGTAGCGCAGAAATCCCGTTTGTTTTGCTGGAGGTGGCGGGGATGGTGCCGCGGGGACAGGTGGGCAGAGGAGCGGGGCTGGCACGGCGCCGCGGGCACTGCCAGGAAGGGCCTGTACTATGCTGTGTGTGTATATACACCTGTTGAGAGGAGCAGCACGCCAGCCTGCGCTCGGGTCCGCTCCAGAAGTGGAGGGAGAAGCCCTGAATGCAGCCCTTGATGCATTCGGTCCCACTGTGTGAGGCACGTTACCTGGCCCCTGCCCCGAGGGAAGAGCTGTCCTCCTAGCGATGGAAAATGCTCTGGAGCTGCTGGCAGTGAGAAGGGGCCTAGCTAAGTCACTTGCTGCTCAATATCGCTAATGACAAGATTTCTAATTGCACAAGGCAGGAAGAGCTCATGGAAGAAAAATCCACTGAGGGGGCCTCATCGCCCGCCCTCCCTGGTTCAGGATGCTGGAAGCTGGGAGAAGCTCTTCAGAGTGTCTGTCCCCTTGCCTTGTTTAACCCTTCCTGGGCATCTGCTTTTGGCCACTCTCCCAAGACAGGGCCCTGGAGTAGATGGACTTTGGTGTGACCCAGAGAGGCTCAGCACTGTGAGCATGTCTCTGAAACATGCCTGTCCTTTATAAACTAGATATTCCTGATCGTTGGACACAGTCTCTGTCATGGTGGCTGTTCAGTCACACAGCTGACAACCCGTCCAAGCAGGTGCAAGAGCTGTGGGTTGTCCTGCCTTCCAGCCACCCTGCCCAGCCCAATTTCTCCGTGGGTGTCTGGCTTGTCCTGGTGCTGAACTGCTGGCCCCCTCTGATGGCTGCTTGGCCCCTGTGCAGGCTTTGCTGTATGGAGCTGGCGTGGAGCAGGGTGAGGGAACCACACCTCGCCTTTAAGGCAGTGTCCATACATGCTCCTTTGAAGCCCAGATCCTGCTGAGACCAGGCTTGTCCCAAAACTAACACTGCAGCTTTATTCCCTTCCTTTCCTGCTAAAAGGTCTGAAATGATTATGACACTATTAGAAAGCATTTTAGATTTTCTTGATGCCAGTTTTGAAAGTTGTAACTTTTTTACAAGGTTTTCAAAGATATGAGGATCAGTAAATGGGAGATGTATGTGAGGTTCATGAAGGTATCCTTCCTTGCTGCTCAGCGTTGGCGAGACCTCAGCTGGAGCACCATGCCCAGTTTGGCGCACGACATTTTTGTAGCTATGGACCAGAGAGCACAGAGAAAAGCATCAAGAATGATCAGCAGCTTGTAAACATGACAGGGAGGAAAGACTGATCGAAGCCTGAGGAGTTGCATGAGTCTTCAGGTGTATAAAAGGTAATATACTACAGGTGTGGGTAAAACTTCTTTTATTCACTGTGGCTGGGAAAAAAGGTAACAGGATGAAATCGCAGAGAAGAGTTGAGGTTAGGCAGTAGTAAATCTTTCTAATAGCACAGAGGAGCACTGAAAGATCACGTGGGGAGCTGCTGTCACTTGAAGGGCTGGAACTGATCCTCAACAAACTCCTTAGAAGGAAGGTAGAGCTAATCCTGCCATGAGGTGGGCAAGGGATTAGGCAGCCCCCTGACAGTCTTCCAAACCTGTCTGCTGTTTCTTTGGAAGACACTGAGTTGCCTTGCAGCTTGAGATCCTTCTCCATGTCCGGGCACAGCGTATTTGTGCTGTTTTGGAGAGAGAAGTGCAGCTGTGCTGCATGTGCATTCGTCATGCTGTGAGAGCAAACACTACCCATCCCATCTGCTGGGAAACTCCACGCTGGCCTTCCCGGGCAAGAGGGAGGGCGCTTTTTGGCAGGCAGGTGCTGAGCCATCCTGTGGCTGCATCCGTGTTTGTGGCGTGCCAGACTGCCCCGACAGCCCTTCTGCCCCCATCCGAATCCTCTGGAGGGAAGGCTGTGTCCAGGTGCTGCTGCCTGAACAGATACGAGGCTTCCACCTCATGGCTCATCCCCTTCCTGATCCTGCTTGTAGATACACATGATTAAAGTTGGAGGGAATTTTTGGTCTATTTTATCTTTTTATTTTAAATGGTGGAAGCTGTTATATATATATATATATCTAAACATGTTCTGCCTGTGGAGTAGCCAGTCCCTTGCTTGGCTGATGCTTATATGGGAGCATGAAAAGGTTTGGACGTGAGTGTGTCAAGGCGGATATTTTACTTCCTTGGCAGTCCATTCTTGTGGTTAATCACACTTGTGGAAATGTATCGCCTTTCCCTGGCTCAAGTTTGCCTGGTTTCTCCTTCCAGGCACTGTTTTCGTCGTCGTCCTCTGTCACCAGATCCTCTCAGTACTTTCTGATAACTCAGCTTTTTGAAAGGTGTTTCTGGAGCCCCTTCCCCCTAGTCCTTGGCTCATTCCGTGGCTTTTGTGACTTAAAGATGTTGATACTAGAATTATGGCCAGTTGTTCTTCTTGCCAATCCTGTGGAATGAGGAGGCATGCCCTCTGGCTCCTGCTTGCTCCCACCTCTTAATACCTGCGCATTAACCCTTTGTGACAAGCATGTAGGGAGCTGTCTGTGCAGCTTAAGATTTCAGCTGGCTTTATGACATATTTATTTGGGCATGGTTAGCAGGCCGTGAGGTGCCGGTAAGTGCTGCTGATCACGTTGCCAGTCTTGTTCCTGGAAATTCGTCAGCCGCATCTTTCTGCCGTGCCGCTTTGGAGACCAGCCAGCCCCCTAGGTAGCAGTGGACTAGGAGAGGTCTAGGCAGGAGGAGGCATCAGAGGTGCCTTTTTGGGGCACTGACTCCCTGCGCTGGTAACTCTGAAGGTGCAGTCAGCCAGCGTGCTCGTTCATAATCCGGTCTTGGTGATGGCTGGCAGCTGTGGGACCATGCTGACTTAAGCCAAATACAAAAGCTAGAGTCCCTGCAGTTATTTTTATTACTCAGGCTTTTAGACTTCAATCACACAGTAAGCATTAGCCATGAGCCTGCGCTGACGGTACTTGCATGCTTTGTCAGAAGGCCAGAGCGTCAGTGCATCCCTGCCCGCCGTGAGGGTCTCACCCCGAGGGCTGCCCTGGTCACAGCTCTCCCTGCACCTGCAGTGCCCGTGCAAAGCAGCGGGGGCTGCTGTTTACCCAGGGTCTGCACCCGGGCAACATGGCAGTGGGTTCTGATGTTGGAGATTTCTCCAACACCCTCTGACCTGTTCCCTCCTTGCAGGTTTCACGCATGTGTTTTCAAAGCTACAGTCTGGTTGCTCTGTATTGGGTTCCCAGGGGTGCAGACCAGAGCCTGACCTTCTCCCGCCTCCCATTTTGCCTGTTAACTCTTCCTGCACAGCCTCCAAATCAAGACCTGTCCGTCCTGCTAGCTCCTTAGCTAAGCTCTCCCCCTTCTCCATGGGCCCCGGCTTTGCTGTTGGAAGCACCCTGAGGTCAAAAGCTCCCTGGCAGGCTGGTTCTTTGCCCAGGAGAGTGTCTTTGCCTCCAGCAGGATTCACTAGATCCGGGAAGTGCTGCAGGCTCTGGGAGTTGGGCTGCTGGGTGTTGATGCAGGAGCCACTCTGCAGCCCATGTCCTCAGCGGGGGGCTGCAGACACATCCCTCCAGCCTGGTGGTGCCCTCTACTCCAGCACAGATCTCCAGGGCGCTGTGGTGATGTCCCCCGGCCTGACCAGGAGCCCAAAGGATGACTGCAAGTAGGGCCTTGCCGGGCACGTGATGTGATGCCTTTTGTGATGGCCTAGCCAGGAGCTCAGCAGGGTGCTCAGCCCACTGCAGGTCTTCCACCTTGCTTCCCTTTTGACCTGGTTCAGGGGTGCACTGTGGTGTTCCTGGGCTGCCCATGTGCTCCCTGGGTGGAGGTGTCCCATGGGAAGCAGCACTCCCAGCATCCAGCCACGCTTTCCCCATGGCATTGACAGTGTGAGAAGCAGGTGCTGCCGTGAGCCTGCAGGAGAGCTTGGGGTCTCTGGCTACTGCTGCTCTGTTTGGCTAGGAGAAGCACCATGCAGGTAGGTGGCTTTTGTTACCTGAAGTTGTTGGAAGACTCTTGTGCCAGCGGAACAGTTTTGCAGTTTAACGTGAGTTAAAACTGGACTGGCAGAGCACAGGAACCTATGGCTGGATGTTACCACCGAGGGTTAACTGCCCTCACCAGCAATGTGCTGCTTGGCCTGGAGGGCTCCTACTCACCCTACTGGGAACCCACAGCAGGGCTGGGGACCAAGGTGGGCTGAGGGGAGAGCCTCGAGCTAAGCACCTAAGAAGCATCTTGCAGCGTGTCCCTTGGGGCCGCTCTGTGCAGCGGCTCTGATGAGTGGACGTGTTTCCAAACCGTGGTGCAGCTGCTGTCCGTGAGACCTTGGCCCTAGCACGATGCATACAGTCTGTATATACACACACAAGTATAATCTGGTCCTCATCACGCTAGTGAAGCCACCTTTTTATCTGGCCTCGAAGCTGATTCCTGAGGCTGTTCCAGGGATGCCTTTGGAGTCCCAAATCCAGGTCCTCTGCAGCAGTGCGTAATGCAAAGGGCCAGAAAGGGAGCTGGGTAACCCTGAAACCTGCTGCTTGGTTTTCTCATACCCAGCCTATGTGCCCAGCACTGACCAGACGTAGAGGGTCCCTAGGGGAGAAGGCGGGGAGGGAATGAACTGCGTTTTGCTCCCCGTGGAGGCCCTGGCTGGGGCGGACGGCCCTGTCTCCCGAGCGCTGCCGGCTCAAAGCCGTCCTTGCTGCCGTGCTGGGAAGCAGGCTCGCAGGGTGCAGGGTTGTGCAGTGCCTCTGCACACAGCTCAGCACAAGGCTGCAGCGTGGAAAGGAGCCAGGCTCCCAGCTTGGGCTCTGAGCCCTCCAGAAACAGAGCAGGGCCACCCTGCTGCGGGTCTGTCATCTCGGAAGAGCTGGGGCTGCTGTCCCCGGTGCTGGCCCTGCAGTGTGAGCCTGGTGTCATCCTGGTCTTGTGCAATGGGACTACCTGTAGCAGGGCAGAAACCCTTCCTGTGGATGGGGCAAATACAGGTAGAAGCTCTTCTGTCTCGCCCCTGCCTTCCCCCAGGGTTGAGCACGGTGCAGGAGAACCGCTGCAGGTTCAGCAAAGGGCTGAACCCCACAGTGTCTGAGGGGGTCCCTGGGCACAGGGGAGGCAGAGCTTTCCTGAGCTCCTGCTTCCTCCTTGCTCGGGATGTGCCAAGCAACCCTGGCATCTCATTGCCTTCTCTGTCGTGGAGCCAATACAGCGTCTGCTGCTGGTCCAAGCTGGGGACTGAACACTGGGCTAGTGCCTGGGCTTAGTGCTGTGACCCCAGAGCCCCTGAGAGGAGAAGAAGGAAACACGTGTGGGCCCTGCACGGCTGCCCCTGTCTCAGGGGCGCTGCCTCTGCCCGTTGGGACAGGCAGCCTCTGTCCTGTGTCTGTCCAAGGCATCTGTGTGCACCCCTCCTTGGCATTGATCCTCAGCTCTTGCGGTCGGAGTTCCCCGACTGTAGTGAACTGCCTAGATGTTTGACTGGGATTTTTTTGAGGGTAAAAGTGATGGTTTCCTTCTGTGCAGTGTAAATCTGCGTATCATGAGCGTGCCCAGGTAAGTGTGTGTCCGGGCAGAGGCTGTCTGGGCACCAGGTTCCTGGGAGTCTGTCTGGCTGCCGCGGTGGCACTGTGCTTATCCCGTCCCTCTGTGTGCCTTGCAGGCTCTGAAGAGGAAGCCGGACCTCTTCCTGTGTAGCAACCTGGATGTCAAGGCCGTGTTTCAGTGCGGTGAGTACCTTGAGCGCGGCCACACGCATTCCCCGTGCGGACACGTGCTGCAAGCCCCTGCTCAGAAACCAGCCTGCTGCTCCTGCACACCTGGGAGCAGCCTGGCCGGGGGCCTGGGGTGCCACCCAGCTGCCTCGGGGAGGTGCAGGGGGGTTCTGGCTGCTAACCTGGATGCCTCCTGCCCACAGGTGTCCTTTCTCTCAAGTTCCCTGAGGCCCCGACAGTGAAATCATCCTGTGGCTTTTTCGTGAGTATTGTGGCTGCTTTAGGCATTTTTGTTCATCCCCTGATTGTGCAGCAAAAGGGATGTGCTGCCAGCATGAGAGCCTCCTTCCCAAAGCCTGTCCCTTTTCTTCCCTGTCCAGCCCCGATCTTTCCGGAAGAAGATGGGAGTGGGGAGGGCAAGAGGGAGACCCTGAGGCTTCCCCAGACACAGGTCAGGGGAGGGAGCTGCTGCCCGGGACCTGCTTTAGCTCTGACTGTCCAGGACTGTATGTTGCAGACGGAGCTGCTGCCCCGCTGTGGAGAGATCGCCCCGGTGGGACAAGTTGTGCATGAAAACGGCAAGGTGCTGCTGCAGGCTGTGCTGGAGGTAAAGTGACAAGGGGACCGTGGGCTCCTGGACAGGCCCCTGGGCAGCTCTGAGCTCTGCAGGGTCCGTGTGCTCCTTCACAGGGCATTGGCGGCCAGGCCTCCCGCAGCCTCATGGATCACTTTGCGGAAATCCTCTTTGCCTTGAACAAGCACTGCTTCAGCCACCTGAGCGTCTGGATCAAGGAGGCCATGCAGCAGGACGGCTTCCCCTCGGCCCGCGTCAACCCCGAGCAGAAGGAGACTTTCAGCCAGCAGATCCTCAGGTGTGCGCGTCCCTCCTGCCCGCGCGGTGGCAATAACCCGCCCTGTCCCTGTCCCTCCCGCCCGTCTCACTTTGTCCCTGTGTTTGTGTTAGCAGAGAGCGTGTGAACAAGCGGCGAGTGAAGGAGATGGTGAAGGAGTTCACGCTGCTGTGCCGGGGGCTGCACGGCACCGAGTACACGGCAGACTACTGAGCCCACGGCCAGGAACGCGGATGGTTTGCCCGGACCAGCCCTTCCCTGCAAGGAAGCCCCCTCCTCCCTGCCCCGCTGCAGTACGGCTCGTAGAGTAACCCTCCACCTAGAATTAACCCACTCGGGACGCTCCTCGCCTAGAATTGGTGGCTGCATCTTGGTGTCAGCATCTCTCCTTCCCCAGCATGTCCCCCTCGCCGGGGCCGGGACGACGGGGCGCCCCGCGCTGCCGAATCCCCCCGCGCTCCCCGCCGCGGGGGCTGCGCTGCGCCCGGCAGAGACGCGCTGGGCAGGGGGCTCCCCCTGCTAGTTTGTATGTGTGTGGTTGGGAGGGCGGGGGCCCTGCACCTAATTATATTAAGGATATTTCTATGTTGTAGCTGTCATTATTGCAGTGCCCAGATTATGGCTGTCCCTTCCCTTCAGGAGAGCGCACGGTTGGAGCGGACGTGGAGGAGGTTAACTCAAGCGTGGGGCGCTGCACTGCCTCCTCTTCCTCCCCTGGGGTGCGAAGGCGAGCAGGAGCACGAGTGGAAGGTGGCCGGGGCAGCCAGGCAGCGCGGGGCTGGAGGCCGCCCTGCGGTGGCACCACGTGTAGGGGGACGCGTGGGGTGGCCGCTGGCCGGGCAGGCAGCGGTGGCCGCTGCCCCGCAGCTCCGTGTGGCGCCCTGTGCCCGTGGGGAGCCAGCTCTGCGGCCGGGGTGCCCTCGGGCCAGCGTGCAGAGGCAGGAGGACGTCACGGTGCCTCCCAGCTCCCGCAGCTGAGGGGCTGATCCTGCCGCGGGCTGGTTTGGCCTGGGCTGGCTCCGTCCTCCTCCCCAGGGTTATAAAGCACAAGGAGAGGGGACCCCCAGCCGGGCCCTTGGTGGCAGCGCAGGCCCCGCACCAGCCCCACACGCTCCCTGGCAGCCTGCGAGGGGGCAGGAGGCGAGGGGAGCTCTGCCCTGCCCCACGGCTGCTCACGCTGCAGGGGAACGTTGGAGGCCCTGGGGCAGCCGGGAGGAGCGAGCAGTTCTGCCCCTCGAGCAGGGGGACAGATACCAGCCCCCTGCCCAGCAGCACCTCCCCGCA
The DNA here is from genome assembly GCF_059628265.1 of Tinamus guttatus. NCBI lineage: Eukaryota > Metazoa > Chordata > Aves > Tinamiformes > Tinamidae > Tinamus > Tinamus guttatus. The sequence goes on from NW_028288776.1 coordinate 6,116,254, forward strand.
GCGCAGGCTCCTCACTGCAGCTCACCTGAGCTCCTTCACAGCAGCAGCAGCCCTGGTCTCTTTGCTTTAGTGCCCTAGCAGCATCTGCAAACGTGCTCTTTCTTTCCAGGGGTTCCCCACTATGATTTATCTGTTCTCTCAACCTGGATTTAACTAATTAATATGGCTCTGCTTCTGTAGCAAGTACTGCAATCTGTGTTTTCACTCTGGGACCTCTGCTCCCCCCCAGCTCTTCATTCTTCAGCCCATGTTTTTTTTTTTTCCATTAGAAGACAATTCACTTGCAACGAATCTACTTTTATTTCAGCTTTATTTAATACCAATAACCAGCCCAGGCGTGAGTCCTGGCACCTGCAGGCTCACCTAAGACTTGTGCCTGTTCCCCAGTAGCGGCAGAACTCCTACAGACAGGGCCCTGGTGTGGGTCTGGGCCCAGCACCTTGCCTGGGTGCTGCCATGGGCATCACTGCACAGACGGGCACCTGCTGCTCCCCACTGCTGGGCTGCAGCCCCCAGGGCCGCTTCCTGCCTGGGGATGGCCAGAGGCAGCTCCTTGTCCTGCCAGGAACAAATTCCGGCTCCCTCTTAGACCATGGTGGGCCCTGCAAGAGGCCAGGTGCAGGCCCCGCCACGCGGCACCGCGCTGGTCCCGGCTGGCAGGCTCAGGCTTCCTCGCGGCCCTCGTGCTCGTAGGCAATGGCGATGCCCCGGCGGCCGGGCACGGCCTTGGCGACGGGCGTCTTCCCCAGCTGCTGCTCCAGGCCGCGCCAGCTGCGGGACTCCAGGAAGGAGGCTGGGAGGAGAGCGAGCGGGGAGCTGTTAGGGAGAGCAGGGAGGCGGCGCCGCCAGGGCTCACCCGGCTGCGACCCCGGCGCACGAACCCGCGGGGCCGATCTCCGCCACCGCCCGCGTCTGGTCCCTGCAGGCCAGGGCGGCGCTGGGGCCCGGCGGGGCGCTGAGCCGGGCAGCGCGCAGCTCCCCCGTGATCAGCGACACGTCGGGAGCAGCGTCCTCGGCATCCGCTGCTGCCGGGAGCTCAACGTGGGCGCAGGCACCTGCAGGAGACGGGGGCGTCAGCCCGGAGCTCGCGCTGGCCCCACGCCAGCACCGCGGGGTCCCCACGGCCCCGGGGACGGCAGCAGGGCAGGCCGTGCCACCCCCCGCAGCCCTTACCTGGCAGCAGGTCTCGGAAGTCGGTGAGGTAGTTCCCAGTCCACTCCCGAGCCGGGTTGCAGGCCAGCTCCAGCTCGTAGGGGGTCACCACGGGCCGGTAGAAGTCGCTGGAGTCCAGCAGGGAGTTCTGGGCACAGGCCACCAGCACGAAGACGTCCACCTCGGGGAAGTTGGCCAGCTTGGCGGGGTTCGGCTTCCCCACGGCCAGCGTGTAGCTGCGCTTGCCGGCCCGGCGCAGCAGCTCCCGCAGGTGCTGCAGCACGTCCAGGTAGCCGGCCACGCCGAGCGTGCCCACCAGGATGCCCACCACCCTGGCATCCCGCGCCCGCTCCACCAGGTAGAGGCGCCGCATCAGCGCCCGGTTCACGTTGAAGGTCTCGCGGCGGCCGCGGCCGGTGGCCGGGTCGAACGAGCTGAAGGGGCAGCGGTTCCAGGTGAGCATGAAGCTGCTGAGGGCCAGGCCCTCGGCGCCCACGTAGAACACGGCGCAGTCCTGCAGCCCGCCCGGCGCCTCCACCACGACGCGGCGGCCCAAGTGCCGCACCTCCCCGGGCAGCGCCGGCCCGGGCTCCCCGCACTCCACGCTGGAGAAGACCACGTTGGGGTAGTCAGGCCGTAAGTGCCGCTCCAGCTCCCCTGCGGAGAGAAAAGGCTGGGACCCAAGCGGGAGAAGGCCCCGTTGCACCGGGCCGGGGCGGCAGGGCCGCAGTCGCGTCGCACTCACCCATGGCGTGGGCGTAGACCACGTCGCTGAGCACCACGACGCGGCTCTGCCGCTCGGGGTGGAGCTCGCGGAAGGCCTGCGCGCAGCGCGCGGCGTCGAGCGGCTGCCGCCCGAACACGTGCAGGGCGGGCAGGCTGCCGGCGCGGCTCAGGCAGGCCGGGCCGTAGTGCAGCAGCGCCTGGGCGCCCGCCCGCGCCGCCGCCGCCTCGTCCACGCAGCAGCTGCGGGGGCGCCGCGGTCACGCGGGGCGTGGGGGGCTCCCGCCGCGGGCTCCGCGTGACCGCGGCCCCGGCACCCACCTGCCGTACGTGGTGTCCCCCAGCACGAAGGCGCGGGCGCCGCTGGCCGCCTCCACGCGGGCCGCCACGGCCGCCGCGTCCGCCAGAAGCTCGTCCGGGAACTGCAGGGCCACCTGCGGGCAGCGTTGTGAGGCGGCGGCGGCGGCGGCCCCCTCCCCGGCCCCCGCCCGGCCCCGCCGCGCGCACCGTGCGGAAGGCGCCATCGCGCACGAAGGCGGCGGCGCGACCCGTCTCGTAGAAGGCGTCGAGGTCCCCGCGCGCCGCCGCCACGGCGGGCCCCGCCGCGCGCCGCAGCGCGGCCTCCCCGTCGCTGCTGAACAGCGTCGCCATGGCGGCCGCCGCGCGCCCCGGCAGCCGCCCAATGAGAGCGCAGCACCGCCCCCCGCCGCCGGCCAGCGGAGGGAGGCGGCCAATGGGGAGCGGCGCCCGCCGCGCTGCATGTCGGGCGCTGTAGTTCCTGCTGGGCGGCGCAGCGGGCAGCCAATGGCTGCGCGCGGGCGGGGGTCACGTGGGCGCCGGCGGGGCGCTGCGGTTCCGCTCACGCGCCGCGGCGGATCAGGTGACGCGCCGGGCCCGCCGCTCCGCTCCGCTCCGCTCCGCCGCCATGACGGGGCTCGCGCTGCTCTACTCGGGGCTGGCCCTCGCCTTCTGGACCACCCTGCTGGGCGTCGGTGAGCGCCGCCCGCGGCCGGGGGCAGCAGAGAGGCGCGGGGAGGAGCTGTGGGGGCAGCAGGGGCTGCGGGGCATCCGTGGGGATCGGTGCCTGGAGGGCTGCGGGAGGAGGAGGGCGCCGGGCCGCGCGCGGAGCGGAGCTGGGGGCTCCCGGGGCTGCTCCCGGGGAGGCTGCCCGGCCGCGGGGTGTCCCGGCGGGGCCTGCCCTTGGCAGCGGAGCCGCGAGCTCCTGCGAGCGAGCAGGGGCAGGGCAGGCTGGAGCCGGGATCGCTGCTTTGCTGGCTGCCCCCTTGCAGGGAAGGGGCTGGGGAAGTCAAGGGTTTTTTCCTGTGGAAAAGAGCAGGTGTCCCGCACCCCCTCGCCTGGGCGGATTGGCCGTGTCTGTGCGAGAGCAGAAGGTGCTGGAGCCCCAAAGGGCTCGTGTTTGGGTGCAGCGGCTCGGGGTGGGCTGGGACCCACGCCTGGCTTCTGGGCTGCGACAGTGTCCTCTAGGGAGAGGAGCAAACCCTGCTGCTCCTCTGCGCTGTGGCAGCGTGAGACGTGCAGGGCTGCCCTAGGCTTCGTGGCACCGGGGTGGGCTTTAATGCTCCTGCGAAAGGAGCAGCTCCAAGGGTGAACGGAAGGATTTTGTGCACTGAGCTTTGCTGGGGCTGCTGCTTACGCTGGTTGTTTCCTCTTCTAGGGAAGCGAGCCCAGAACAGGCAGAAGCTGGGGGGGGGAATTGGTTCCTGTGCCCAGATGAGCGGGGGGATTGAGTAAGCGGCCGAGTGTCTCACTCGCTCCTGTTCCCAGGGCCCCTCCAGCAGGCCTAGGGAACGCGGTGGCAGGAGCAGGGCTGCTGTAGGGAGCTCTGAATCATGCAGCTCACGCCAGCTCAGACGCACACTATGAGTTCGAGGCTGTCAGAACATGGTGGTGACTTGAGCCCAGGCGCTCCCGACTCCTGCCCTGGTGTAATCCCATTCCCGGGCCAGCGCGAGCAGGCGGTGGCCCCGCTCTCTTGGCTGCTTCCTGCCCTCCCGGCTGCAAGGCTTGGAGCCAGAGCCCCTGGAGAGCATCCACCACCACGTGTCCTGAATCCAAGGCTCCTGAAGAGAGAGAAGGAGCCCAGAGATCCCGCTGAGCTGGCCGTAGCTCTTCCGTCCTGCCCCGGGTGGTGGGTAGCTGCGGCTGGTTGGGATCAGTTCCTGCTCCGCAGGCCGGGCAGTGAACCCAAAACACAAACCAGCCCCGAGCTGGCGAGGCCCGGCCCGGAGCAGGGCGGCCGTGAAGGTCGTGGGTGCACGGGCCGGGCTGCGGCCGCCCTTCACTCCCTCTTCCTCATTCGGGTGCCGGGAGCAGTGACTGGTGCTGCCGCTTCCCCTTTGGGCTGGAGCCGCTTCCCGTCCCGCAGCGCGCGGAGCCGCTGTCCTGCGCGGACGTGCAGCAGCCGGGGGACGCGGCAGCTCGGCTGTGCTGGCGGCGCGGGGCTCCCCTGTGGGGTGGGTTTTCCAGCACTCCAGGCCATGGACAGGGCTCCTGCGGCTCCATGTGGCCCTGCTGGTCCCATTGCCTCCCACCTACGACTGCTGGGGGAGCTGAGCAGCGGCTGGATGCAGTGGCCTCTCTGCTGCTTTGAAGTATTGGAGAAATCTCCCATCTTTTCCTGTCCTGGCCTTGGCTGGGGTGGATGTTGTTGGGCTCCAGGCAGCAGTGGCAGAGCCGTCCGTTTATCTGGTGTGGTGCAGGCTCTGCCATGCCGCCCATCTGCTCCTTAGGAGCAGGGCAGTGACTCCTCTCCAGCTGCCCCTTGTGAGCCCTGTAAAGAGCAGACGCCGCTGCAGCTCCCCAGCTCTGCGTGTGGGGTTTTGACGCGAGCGCCTCTGCCTTCCCGGGCTGCTGGGAGAGGCGCTGGGGTTAACGGGACCCGAGGACGAGCCGAGTTAACGGGACCCGGTCCTGGCTGCGTGTTTGCAGGGTGGCAGCTCTGGGCCGTCGCTCCCGCCAGGAATTGGTTGATGCCGTGGGCTGCCCCAGGCTGGCCCTGCTCGAAGGCCCGTGGGGATCCCCTGCCGCCGGGGCCCGGCGAGCGCTGATCCCTGCAGGCCGCGTTGGCGCTGGGTGGCTCGGGGCTCCCGCGGGCAGGAGCCCTGTCCGATCCCTGCACAGCACCGGGAGCACTGGGAGCAGCCGCCTTGCAGGGGCAGCGCGGGCGCTGTGTCCTGACGGGCTCTGCGGGCAGCAACGAGCCTGGCTGGGTGTTTGGCACCGCCGGAGTGCGAGGAGGCCTCCCTTTCCCTACCGTGCCCGCTGTCTCGGGGGCCGCTGCAGCACCGGGAGCTGCCTGTGCGAGTGCAGCAAGGACCCGCTCCCCTGGGTATGACCAAGGCGGGGGGAACGCCGAGCAGAGCAGCTGGGCCGGGGAAGGAGCAGGGATGGAGCAGCAGCTCCTGGTCTCCACAGGCTCCTTGGGAGCAGCGTGTGGTCCCGCATCGGATGGTGATTGGGCAGCATGTGACTGTCACACTACGTGTCTAAGGGTTCCTGTGTCGCTCTTGCTTTCCAGGGATCTGCTACACAATATTTGACCTGGGCTTCCGCTTCGATGTAGCCTGGTGAGTTCCCCCGCAGGGCCCTGTGAGGAGGCATTTGGGGCTGGCTTTGCCCAGAGGGAGCAGTGTTTGCTTCGGGGTGCCGCGCAGTGGTCGCTCTGCATCCTGGTGCTGAGAGCTGCAGCGCAGTGGGGTCTCTGCTCCGTGCGAGACCCACGTTTCATCACTGCTGGAATTCCTCACTCCTCACGGAATGCTTCTCCCCGGGGGTTGTCGCAGGCTTCCTTATCCCGCCTTGTCCAGGGCAGGCCAGGCAGCCCTAGCTGAAACCATCTTGGAGATGCTCCTGGCACGTTAGTGCTTGGAAGTGTAGCAGGGCTGAGTCTCCCTCAAGACCCCAGGGCAGCTTTTCCCTGTCCCCTCTCCAGCATGACCGTTGGTGCAAGGGGTGGCAGCCCCAGGGGAGACTGGCACTAGCTCGGTCGTGGCCTGGCTGCCCCCTTGCACGTCCCTTGTCGGTGTGTGGCAGCCTAGGTGAGCTCTTGCAGTGTCTGCTGGTTCTCAGTGTCTGCTGTGCTGTGTGGCAGCGAGGCACCTCCCTGCACGTGTGATGTTGGCCTGTGCAGGTTTTGCTGTCGCTGCCCTTTCCCATCTCTGTCCCAGCAGAAGGCAGGGGATCGGTGCTCTCCTGCCTTTCCTGCATGGTGACTGTCACGAGGAAGGTCTTGGCCTACCCAGGTCCCTGCCTGGGGCACGGGCAGGCAGAGAGAGGCTTTCACACCCCAGTGCCTGGTAGGGCCCTGCTCATCTCCAGCTGCATGGTGACCCTGACGGCTGTGGGGTGCTGTTGTGGGGCTGTGCACGATGGTTAGGGGGTTTCTGCCTCTGCACTAATTCAGGGTGTTTCTCCCTTTCCAGGTTCCTGACAGAGACCTCACCTTTTATGTGGTGCAACCTGGGCATTGGCCTGGCCATCTCCCTTTCCGTGGTGGGAGCTGCCTGGTGAGTTGGGCTCGGGGCTCCAGCTAGTTCCTGTCCTGGCTCAGGAGCTGGTTCCCCGCTGCGGTTCCCCCAGCCCAGCACGTGCGTGGGGAGCTCGTGGGGTCCCGCAGCAGCGGCCTCCGGCCCCAGGGCTCCTGGCCAGGCCCCTGCACGCGGCAGGTCCTTGGGTGAGGGCAGCGGAGGGGCAGGGGTGTCCCTCGTCTCCAGAGCTCAGCAGGTGGCCTGTGCCTGGGCTGTGTTTGTGTCCCCAGCCGCTCTGCCGGGGTAGGTGGCAGTGCCTGGCACCACGTGCGCCCTGCGGGTGGGCACGCTGAGCCCACGGTGTCCTCCCAGCTGCAGGCCCAGGGCTCTGCTCAGCTGGAAGGACTTGTTTTTTTTTTTTCTGTCAAGCCCTTCAGGCCATGTCAGACCCTCCACCAACCACTCTTGTCTGCTGCAGGGGGATTTATATCACAGGCTCCAGCATCATTGGTGGCGGAGTCAAAGCACCCCGGATCAAAACCAAGAACCTGGTCAGGTAAGCAGAGATCTGGGGCTACGCTCACGCCCTGCCTGGTCCGTGCAGGTGCCAACGCAGAGACTCCTGTGCTCACTCTAGCTGGGTGCTGCTGTCCGACTGCTTCCTGCTGAGCTGCTGCTGTTTGTCCTGGAAACAAAGAGCCATAAAGGCGCCCAAGTGTTACTTTGGAGGTTCCCAAGTGTGTGATATCACACAGTGAATGAGCCCAGTGTGTTCAAAACAAACAACCCAGGCTCACACTTCCTGCCCTAGGCAAGAGGAGCCCCGCCAGACCTTGCACAGCCCTTCCCAGCAAGAGCCAAGCGGGGCTGGTGGCAGAGAGGGGGTCCCAGGGGCTGCTCCTCACAGGGGTGGCACAGGGTACGCGGGTGGCACAGCACAACTGCCTCCCTGCCCTGTTGGAGAGGGGAGCTCTGGCTGGCCTGGGCTGCCCTTCTGCTCGTGGCAGCACTGGGACAGGGCCTGGGAGGGATCCACATGGGGACGTAAGCTGGGATGGGCTGCTCGGGGCGGCGCAGAGCCTGGGGCACCGTGCTCAGCGTTTGCTTCTCTCTCACAGCATCATTTTCTGCGAGGCGGTGGCCATCTACGGGATCATCATGGCAATTGTCATCAGTAACATGGCCGAGGTATGGAAGGGCTAGGGCTGCCGTGCCCGCCTCGGGGTGGCGGTGGGACGGGCAGCCAGGGGAGGGACAGTGTTGGCAGCCCTGGGGGCTGGGTGCTCTTGTGGCTTTGGGAGCCCCTGGGCTGGAGGTCGGTGGGTTGGCTTTGCCCGTGCTTGAGGGTGGGAGCACACGCAAGATGGGGTAATGAAGCCTTCAAGGATACAGAGTCAGGCCCCAACTCTGGACAAATTGGGACTACTCCAGGGACAGGCAGCTCTTCCAGAGACCACAGACTTGCCACTAATACAGGCTGTGTGCTTCGTTTCAGCCTTTCTCTGGAGTCACACCAGAAACGATTGGGGCTAGGAACTACCACGCAGGTAAGGACTGCTCAGGTCACTGGTAACGCAGCTGTGAGCATTGCCTCCCTCTGCCACGGCCTCCTGCTGCTCCCTCTGCTCTCACTGTGAAGAATAGGGCTGCAGGGCCCAGCTTGCCTGGCCCACACCCTGCTCTGTGGCTGACTGGCTCCATCCCAGCTCATCCTGCCAGCCGTGTCTGAACAGTGTGGCAGGACCAAGTCTGGCTTGGACTGTGGGTCTGAGTCTAGCCAGGAAGTAGCTTTTAAATTACCTTCTTCAGGCCCTCCTTCACCCAGCCAGGGCAGGGGCTGTTCCCAACAGTGACATGGCTCTCCCCATGGGCAGTAGCCAGGGCTCTGGGAACCAGCAGGCAGATGTCAAGTCCTAGTGTACCCATCGGGACTGCTGCCTCCCCTCAGACCTCCCTGTGGGGAGGGACGTGCCAGGTAGCCACCTTGCCTGCCCTGGTTGCCACCACCTGCTGCTCTGGCGCTGCAGGAGCCCAGCTGTGCCCTGGGGAAGTCCTGTGCCCCAGAGCAGGAGCTGCTGGTGTTTGGCCATTCTGGTCCTTGCGTTGTCTCTGGCCAGAGCCGCTGCCACATGCCGTGGGTGCAGGTGGAGCAGGTTGCCCCCTGCTCTCGTGGTGTCTCTCTCACAGGTTTCTCCATGTTTGGGGCTGGCCTGACTGTGGGGTTGTCCAATCTCTTCTGCGGGGTGTGCGTGGGCATCGTGGGCAGCGGGGCTGCCTTGGCGGATGCCCAGAACGCGAGTCTCTTCGTCAAGATCCTCATCGTGGAGATCTTCGGCAGTGCCATAGGGCTGTTTGGGGTCATCGTGGCTATCCTGCAGGTACCTGTCTCCCGGGGTCCCCAAGCTGCTGTGAACACAAGGTGCCTGTCACCCTGCTGCTCTTCAGCTCCAGGCAGACGCCCCTGTGCTCCCACACAACCCTCCGTGGCGGTGGGAGAGGCTGTCCAGGAGGCCTGGGCAGGAGGCAGCTCCTCACAGGAGCGCGTTGCTGTGCACAGCAGTGTGCACTCTGCTGACAGCCCATCCGAGCTGCTGCCACCGTGGGTGTCACACCTTGCGTGTGCCCTGCGCAGCGCTCAGCAGGGCTCATGAGAGCTCTGCGGCTTCCCCAGGTGCCTGTGGCTGCCTAGGCCGGGGTGGGATCGGGGTGCCAAGCCAGGGTTTGTGGAGCGTGGCCTGACTTTTCTTCTTTCTTTCTAGACGTCTAAAGTAAAAATGGGCAACTGAGCCCTGTCTCACCCAACCCGTTCCAGCCTGCCCCAGGAGGTGCTGTATATACTTATTTAATGTTTCTATCCCTGATTGGGGCGGGAGCTGCCCCCAGGCGGGAGTGTGGGAGCCCGGCTGTACAGACCCTCCTCCTGCCGATCGGTCCCATGGAAGAAACAAGTATCTCTGTGTGAATTCTGCCCCCAGTGGCCTGGCCCAGCCTGGTGGGGGTCGTGCTGCTGCGTGTCCCCGGTGTGTGTAGAATCGATCAACAGTGCAATTCCGTGTCTGTGAAATAAATATGGTTCTTGTCCAAGGTTGCAGCTCTTCCTCTGCCCTGCATGTGGCTGCGGGTCTGCTGGGGAAGCTTTTGAAGAGCAAGGGCTGATCTGGGCTGTCCTCATGCCCGGAGGTGTCCCTCTGTGCCTCTGGCCAAGTCCCCTTGTGCTGCAGGAGCCCTGTGACTGCCCTATGTCGGGCGTTGCTGCATAGGCCTGGCTTAACCAGGCCCCTGTCTGGGCTGCGGGGACGCGGAGCTCTGCTCTGCTGCCCGGAGCCGGGAGGAGGCTGCTCCGCGCTGGCTCCCGCCAGCCCTGGCGCTGCCCCACGCGGGACACGCTGGAGCCACGAGCTGGGCTGCACCCTTGGGCTCCTGCCCACGTGAGCACAGAGAGGGAGGGCAGCCCCGCCGCCTCGACCTGCGCCGGGAGAGCACCCGGAGGGCCGAGGAGCAGAGGCTTCGCATGCTGCAGCGGGCTTTCAGCCAGCATCTTCCCTGCTTGACTGCTGGGTGCTGCTGCCTGTGCCTGTGCGGCCGGTGTCTGCACCCCGCAGTGTGCAGTGCTCCTCTCCGGTGTCTGCACCCCGCAGTGTGCGGTGCCCCTCTCCGGTGTCTGCACCCTGCAGTGCGCGGTGCCCCCCTCCGGTGTCTGCACCCCGCAGCGTGCGGTGCCCCTCTCCGGCGTCTGCACCCCGCAGTGTGCGGTGCCCCTCTCCGGGGTCTGCACCCCGCAGCGTGCGGCGCCCCTCTCCGGTGTCTGCACCCTGCAGTGTGCGGTGCCCCTCTCCGGGGTCTGCACCCCGCAGTGTGCGGTGCTCCTCTCCGGTGTCTGCACCCCGCAGTGTGCGGTGCTCCTCTCCGGTGTCTGCACCCTGCAGTGTGCGGTGCTCCTCTCCGGCGTCTGCGCCCCGCAGTGTGCGGTGCCCCTCTCCGGTGTCTGCACCCCGCAGTGTGCGGTGCTCCTCTCCGGGGTCTGCGCCCCGCAGTGTGCGGTGCCCCTCTCCAGTGTCTGCACCCCGCAGTGTGCGGTGCCCCTCTCCGGTGTCTGCGCCCCGCAGCGTGCGGCGCCCCTCTCCGGTGTCTGCGCCCCGCAGTGTGCGGTGCCCCTCTCCGGGGTCTGCACCCCGCAGTGTGCGGTCCCCCTCTCCGGTGTCTGCACCCCGCAGTGTGCGGTGCTCCTCTCCGGGGTCTGCACCCCGCAGTGTGCGGTCCCCCTCTCCGTGCCCGGGGCTCTCGCTCCGGGGTAATGCCAGGGTGGAGCCTCCAGGCCACCGCCTGTCCCTGACAGCTACAGCCTGCGGAACCGGCTGTAGACAGCCGGGCCGGCAGCTCTGGAGGAACAAGGTCCTCCTGCCTCTGCTCTGCAAAGAGCATAGAGCTGAGGCCGCATCCAGCAAGAGGCCCTGGTCCTGCTGCGCTGCCCGTACACCTTGGCAAGGGGAGCATCTAACCCGCAGCGCTGCTCGGGCAGCCCTGGCTTGGATCACATGTGTGTGCATCTCCTTGCCTGCGTACGGGCTGGGGCCGTGGCAGAGCTGCTTCAGCTGGGGAAGTGTTTCCATCTCCTGATTCTCACCCCTGGACGGGGGCAGCTGCCTCCGCACTGCCTCTCCCAGCTCTGCTGGCCTCTCCTGCAGAAGCTCCAGGCCGTGTCCCTCTTCCTGGGCCCTTGGCAGTGCCTGGGATCCCTGTGCTGTGGGCACAGATGGTTGGGCTGGTGCTGGTGGGCCTGGCTCTGTGTCTAGCACAGCCTGTACCCAGCCTCGCTGTCTGTCCTGGTTGCTTCCATCCCATCTGGGGGTGGCGTTGAGGGCTGTTGTGCTGCTGGCACAGCTTCCCTGTGCTCCAGAGGGACAGCCGTGGGCCCGGGCTGCTCGTGCCTGCCCCGCGGGGCAGCAGCGCCTCGGTGCCGGGTGCGGGAGGGCGGTGGGGACAGACCCAGCCGGGTTTGGCTGTGCCCCTCTGCAGGCTCCGGAGCAGCTGCCTGGGGGGCTGCCCTGTGCTCGCACAGGGAGCCCGAGCGCTGGAGCCAGGAGCCTTGGTGACACGGGGGAGCCTTGTCTCGCTGTGTGCGCTCCCCTGTCCCCTAATGACGGGGACACAGACAGGCCCTGCCGCGGTCAGAGGCAGGGTGCAAAGCCTCGTCCTGTCCTGCCTGAGCGCGGGTCCCCCGTCCCGCGCTGCTGCTGACGGCAGCAAAGGCTGAGGCGCCTGCGGCTGTGTCAGCCTGTCCCTCGGCAGAGGCGTCTTCGGGAAGGAGACGGCGGCGGCTGCAGAGCTCGGGCAGAGGGGCTGCAGGGTGATCACCTTCCTCGTTAAAAACTAGCATCTCTGGTGCTGAAGGATTCCTCCTCTTGTCTTGCAGCCGTGGGTCTTGCCCCCTGCTTTGGCTTGATTCAAGTCCATTGTCAGAAATGTCCCTGCGAGACCCTCACCCTGCCCTCCACACCACGGCCACGCACACGCATCACAGCTGCAGCCCCAGCCCCTGCTTGGCCTCAGGCCTGTTCTGAGGCCGCAAGGCTACCGCAATAAGGCTCACGGTGGCCAGGGGGGGCTCCGTGGCCCCGTGCACGCAGCCAGCAGCGGGAACGCTGCCTCGGTGGGTGAGCGTGCCCCGTGCTCCATTTTGTGCGTGTGGCTTTGCACTTGGGTGTGCTAAATACTTGCTGCTCAAGCGTGGAGAAAATGTTTAAAGGCAACTCCAGTATCTTGAACTTTATCTCATTCAGAAGCAGCAGCGACTGGAGCGGAGAGCCAATTCAGCGTGGGAATGTAGGTATTCTTGTGGGGAAAAAATACCATCTGCCAAGGAGCAAAACCAAGAGCTGGAGGCAGAAGCTGGGCAGCTTTGGCCAGAGAAGGGCTCGTGGTTTGCAGTGGGGAACAGGCTCCCCGGGGCGCCGTGGGGCTGGGCTCCGGGCAGGAGTGACGCGAGTGCCCTGAGCTCTGCCATAGCACGGGAGAGGCTTCTCTTCTTAAGGAAGTGCCAAGGGGCGAGGTGGAGAGCCCTTGCTTGGGTGAGCCACCAGGTAAAAGGTACCACGGAGCTGGTCAAAACAGGTCTTCAAGGATAGGGGCTGCTTGAAGTGTTCATAAATGTGGGCTGGGAGGGGAAAAAAAAAAAAAAGGGAAAGGCGGCTGACGGCACAGAATTACTTGTGGTGGGCTGATCTCCTGTTGGGACTATACCAAGATCGTTCTGTGATGGTATTTTGATAGCGAATGTGAAATTCATTGCTAGGAAACACCAAGAAACACGGAGTGGGGGCAGGAGGAAGCAACTGCAAATACATCGCGATGGGCCCGGGGCCAGCAACGCGGCTCGACCGCGGGAGTCGTCCCGGGAGGCTCTGTGAGGCGAGTGCCTCAAACGCTGCCAAAAATGCAGCCGAACGGGGGAACCGCCGCGGCGGGGACACAAAGAGAACCCCCCGCCTCGGTGCCCGGCACGCGGGGAGGCCTCGGTGCCCGGCAGGTCCCGACGCGGGGTGCGGGTTCGGCTCCTGGGGGCGACGGGTCCACGCGGGTCGGCCCCTCGGGAGGCCGCGGGACACGTTCCCGGGGCCCGGCGAGCCGCGGCGCCGGCACCGGGCGCTCAGGTGTCTGAGGAGAAGGGGAGGCCTCGGGGCACCGGCGGGGCTGGGGGCGGCCGAGGGGACCTGCGGGGCTTTGGGGTGCGTGTGGTGCCGCCGGGGGCCTCGGGGCACCGGTGGGTCGCGAGGAGCCGGGGGTGTCCGGGGGCAGCCGGGTGCCCGCAGCGGGGCCGGGGATCCCCGCGGGGCTCGGGGCGCCGCGGCCGCTCTCCCCGCGGCGGCGCCGGGGCCTGGCGCGGGCCGGGGCCTCTCCCGGGGCCGGCGGCGCGGGCAGGCCCAGGCGCGGGCCCAGGCCCGGCCGCGGCGGCGCGGGGCGGCGCGGGGCGGGCGGCGGCCCCGCCCGGTGCGGCGGCGGCGGCGGGCGGAGCCGGCGGCGGGCGCGGCGCTGCTCCCTGCGGCTCTCGGCGGTGCGGGCTGGGCCGGCCGGCAGGGCCCCCGCAGCCCCGGCATGGGCGCCCGCGGGCCGGCGGCGGCGGCGGCCGGCGGAGGAGGAGGCGGCGCTGGCGGCGGCGGGGGCCGCTGACCGCGCCGGGGCTGCGGGAGGAGCCGGCGCGGCAGCCCCGGCCGCGGTGAGTGGGGGCGCCGGGGCCGGGCCGGGCCGGGGGAGCCGCGCGGCCGTTGGCGGCGCCGCTGGGCGCGGGGCCGCTCGCCGGGCCCGGCGCGCCCCGGCACCCGCGGCGGCAGCAGGGCCGGAGGCCTCGGGCGTGGGCGGCCGGGAGCAGCCCGGGGGGAGCGGAGCGGAGCGGCGGGCGCGGGGGCCGCGGGCCCGGCCGGCGCGGGGCCCCCGGTGAGCGGGGACTCACGGGGCCCGGAGCGCCCGGGGCCGCCGCTCGGGCGCGGGGCGGCCCCAGGTGAAGGCCCCGGCGGCCGGGGGAGCCTTCTGGAAAGCCGCGCGCGCCAGGGAGAGCCTCCGAACCCCGGCTCCGCCAGTCTCCCGCGGCTCCGTCCAGGAGCGAGCACTTTGTTCCCGGTCTATTTCTGCTTTTCCAGGAAGTTTCTGTGTTTCCGGCGACTGGAAGATTCGCAGGAGGGGGTTGGCCCAGCCGGCCGCCCTGCCTGCTCCCGAGGGCTCCCGCGGCCGCCCGGCCTCCCGCTCCCGGTACGGAGCTCCCGGCGGGATGAGCCGCCGCCGGCAGCGCCTCCCGCTCCCCTGGGCTGCGCTCGGGGAGTCCTGCCCGTGTCAGGGGCTCTTGTCCGCCTCGAAGCTGCCGGCGGCTCCCACGGCCTCTCCGTGGCGGAGGCCGAGGCGGTGCTCGGAGGCCGAGGCGGTGCTCGGAGGCCGAGGCTGTGCTCGGAGGCCGCTGCTGGGCGCAGTTTGGGTCGGGGATGCGGGGAGCGCGGGGGCCGTTTACCTGCTGCAGCCCGAGGCGGTGCCGGCCGTGCTTGGCCTCGCGCGACGCTGCGGCCTGCGCAGGGATCCCGGGGGGCTGCGGAGCCGGAGGGCTCTGCTCCCCGGTGCAGCGCGGGGACACGGGGACGGGAGGAGGCAGCTGCTCAGCCCCCTCGTGCCCGTGCACTGGGGGTCCTTTCTAGAAAGCGCCGGCGTTTGGGAAGGGCCCTGGCCTGCCGGGAGGGGAGCCCATGGGACAGGGAGGAGAGCGGCCGCGGGTCAGGGCCGGAGCCTTTCCCAGCTCCTCGGCTTCCTCCTGTGCTTCCCGGCAGCATCCAGCGGGCCCGGCCTGGGGTTGGGCTGCGCAGGGGGAGCTGGTGTGGGCAGAGGGGAGCTGCCGCCGCCGCGTGCGGGTCGGGGAGGGCACGCGGGGCCGGGGCAGCGCGTGGCCGCGCTGGGAAGGCGCATGGGGCTTCGCAGCCCGGGCGGTGCTGGGGCTGCCCCTGTGCACAGGGAGCGCTGGGCCCGGCACCCTGCGCGCTCCTCAGCGCGGCCTTTCCCAGGGGGATCCTTGGATCCCTGCGCAGGAGGGGCGGCCGTGGGGCGGCCATGGGGCGGCCAGCTCCCCCCAGGCCGGCCCGGCGGCTCCGCGCTGGGCGCTCGTCACACTGCTGCGGGGGCACCCGGAGTCCCCGCTGCGGCAGCGCCCGTCCCCGTGTCCCCAGCACCGCCGCCCCAGGCCAGGGCAGGAGCCGGGGCGGGCGCGTTGGCAGGGCCGGGCGCTCCGTGACCCCGTCCGCGCCGCTGACGGCCGCTCTGGCCGCGCTCCAGGTGTCACGTGCGCCGTGAGGGCAGCTGCCTCGGCGGGAGCAGAGGGGACGCGGGCAGGGAGCGGGGAGGCAGCGGGACCCCCGCAACGCGCTGCCGTGGGGACGGGCGGCTGGCGGGGGCACCGGCCCCGCGTTGGAGGCTCTTTGCGAGGCCCTGGCCCACCCGCGGGGGCTGCCCGGCCTCGTGCCCCCTGCGCCGCTCGTCCTGAGCTGTTCTGCCCCTTTCCTGGTGGAGGGGCCTCCCCCGCTGCTGTGGGCAGGGGGACTTTGCTCCAGGGTGAGCAGGGACTGGAATCCAGCCCCATGAGGCTCGATTCTTTCTGGGACTGAGTGAAAATCAAGGTTCTGTGTGAGGGGCTCTTGAGGGAGATGCCGAGGCACCTTGGACAGACAGCGCGGGGGCTGGTCGATGCCTTGGGGATGGGCAATCCGCTAACCCAGCGCGCTGTGGAGCTCGGCGCCCCGGTGCCGCAGCGGCTGCGGACACCGCGGTGCCCTCGCTGTTTGCAGCACGGCCGGGGACAGGACCGGGCCGGGGCCAGGGGAGCCGCGTGGACGTGGCCGGGGGCGGCTGCGGGGGCTCCGGTCGGGCCGGGAACGGGCAGAGCTGCGGGGATGTGTCTGGCCGTGTCCTAGCGCGGGGTGTCCCGGCAGGATCGTGACCGTGGCCGGAGCCGCCCCCCTGCCCCGCTGAGCGCACATGTCCGCCTGCCCGTGCCCGGAAGATGACCAGGCTGCTCTTGGGGGTGACCCTGGAAAGGATTTGCAAGGCCGTGCTGCTGCTCTGCCTGCTGCACTTCCTCATCATCATGATCCTCTACTTTGACGTCTACGCGCAGCACCTGGACTTCTTCAGCCGCTTCAACGCGCGGAACGCGTCCCGCGCGCCGCCCTCCTCCAACTCGTCGCGGCCCAACGGCACCGCCGCCAGCTACGGCGCGGCCGGCGCGGAGCCGCCGTCGCCCAGCGCCCGGCCCGGCGCCAACCGCTCCAGCACCGAGAAGCCCCTGCAGCCCTGCCAGGAGCTGCCCCCTGGCCTGGGTGAGACGTGCGGGGCGAGGGGGGTCGAGCCGGGCCCTGGCTTTGGGCAGGGGATGAGCGGGGCCTGCGGGGCCTTTCCCCCTTGGCATAACCCTCCTGGTGGTGTCGGGGGCTGAGCAGTGCAGGGACCACCAGAGCGAACCCGGCCGAGGGCTGGCACAGGGAGCCTGGTTTGTCCGGGTGTTCCCGCCCCCGTCTGGGAAGGGTGCTGGGTGTCCCCCCTTCCCTGCCCCCAGCAGGGTGGTGTTTGGCTGTCCCGGCTGCCCCGCTGCGCCCCTGGCGTCACCCTGCCCTCGCTTTGCAG